>NC_041741.1:9967500-10265000 GCF_004115215.2 Ornithorhynchus anatinus | reverse complement strand
CTCACTACTTCTCTGTTCATTTCCACTACTTACTCAATGCTTGTTTTCAGCTAGTTTTTCTCCAGATGGAATAATAATAACAATGGTATTTGTTAAGCACTTACTACGTGCCAAGCACTGTTCTAAGCGCTGGGATAGATACAAGGTAATCAGGTTGTCCCACATGGGGCTCACAGTCTTAATCCCCATTTTACAGATGAGGTCACTGAGGAACAGAGAAGTTAAGTAACTTGCCCAAAGTCACACAGCTGACAAGTGGCGGAGCCATGATTAGAACCCACGACCTCTGACTCCCAAGCCTGAGCTCTTTCCACCGAGCCACGCTTGCTTCTTTGCAAGTCACTAGCGCTATAATCAACTCTGATTATTATTATTATCATATTTTTTCGGTAGTTACTATGTGTCAAGCACTATTCTAAGCTCTGGGATAGACAGAGTCATTCTGGTGAGGTCCTGTACCTCTGCACAGGTTTGTGGCACTGAAACCTCAGGCCTATGGCTCATCAGTTGTTTCTGATGATCAACTGTTTCATAGTTAGATCTAGAGGCTGCACTGGAGACAAATGCAACTTCAATCTTGAGCCCTTCGGGATATTAGGATAGAATCAACAGAATAAACACCACCATGCTGACTACCCAGATAGTGCGACATCGTTACTTCTGCAAGCAGAAGTGATTCAAACAACCATAAACATTTCAAGTTCAAAATACTGTAGTCAGGCCCATAGAAATAATACCTCCCATCAATATTCCCAGGCTAAATGGCATTTTTAAAATTAATATTAAAAAATGAAGTAAACCACCACCCTCTCTCAGTGTTGATCAATATGCATCCTATATTATTACCACATGCTCTGATCTTCATCCAGAAGCCACTTGGGAATGCAATTATTGAAGAGTGGGTGGGTTCAAAAGACAGGTAGGACACTCGTGTGCTCCAGTCTTTACTGGCTGTTTATTTTCCTCAGAGTCCAATTCCTAAAGGAGTCAAGACCCATCAATAAACTCTGTCATAGTGAGGGATCAGTCAATAATCTCTGTCATAGTCTGGGTCCATTTTCTTAGACGTGACCCAGCACAAGTCACAGAAATTAATACCAATTGGAAGAGGCCTTATTCACTAGTTTCCCAGGATGCAGTGAGGCATAACTGCATAACTAAAGCATGATGATTTACATTGCTAACAGACCAGTGATGAACCTCAGAAAGCTGCTTTTCTTAAAAATATGCGCCGTCAGTTCTTTGAAAAGAGGTTCAGCCCAATGACAGTGGATATTTTCTGAGGAATTCCCTTCCAATACTGGCTCGGGTGTGTTCTTTCGCACATTCCTCATGCTCATTGACTGAAACACTCATGTTCTCGAAGCTCTTGTCTTTCATTCTAGGACAATTCTTTCACAGTTTTTATTTAGTTGGGTGTAATGCATCACTGGAGCTGTGAGCAAGGACCCTAACATTTAAGCCCAGTGCTGGCTTTCTCCAAAAGAAGGCAGCACTATGGACTTCTACAGGCCTGACTAGGAAGTAAGGGCAGGAGAAACAGTTAGAACCTTAATAGGAACAGACTCTGAAATCAGAGGAGAGGGGATCTAAAGAGTTGTTTGGTGACGCTAGGTCAGGGACTCTTTAAATAATCTCTTCACTTTCTTTCTAGTCTAGGATTTGCACTTCTGTTTCCCTCCCTGTGTTGCATTTCAACTGAAAAGCTAATTCCCTTCAGTTAATTGTCCTTTATCTTCCACAGTGATATCCCCAATGATAAAATTCTTCTTCTCATATGGTGGAGTGAATTTTGCAAAATGCAAATTTTGCTAGCCCTTTTATTTTTTATCCCATTAGAGATACTTTGTATTATTCAGAGTTTTTCTGTAGTTCTCTGTAATTAATAATAATAATAATAATGTTGGTATTTGTTAAGCGCTTACTATGTGCCGAGCACTGTTCTAAGCGCTGGGGTAGACATAGGGGAATCAGGTTGTCCCACGTGGGGCTCACAGTCTTAATCCCCATTTTACAGATGAGGGAACTGAGGCACGGAGAAGTTAAGTGACTTGCCCACAGTCACACAGCCGACAAGTGGCAGAGCTGGGATTCGAACTCATGAGCCCTGACTCCAAAGCCCGTGCTCTTTCCACTGAGCCACGCTGCTTCTCCTGACAAATTCCAAGACTAAAATACATACAGATGATACTGAGCCCCCATCCCCTCTCCTCCCCCCGACTTCCCCACCCACCAGGCCCACAGTCTACTTTCCTTGAGAGCAAGGATCAATCAATTAATGGTATTTGATGAGAGCTTACTGTGTGCAGAGCACTGTACTAAGTACTTGGGAAAGTACAACATAGTAGAGTTGGCAAACATGATCCCTACCCTCAAGGTTCTTACAGCCTAGTGGAGAAGTTTACAACATACTAGGAGCTTTCAAACAAGTTGATCATGCCTACTTTCTCTTTTGTACTCTCCAAAGTGGTTAGTACAGTGACCTGCACACAATAATCACTCAATAACGACCAGTGATTGATCGATTGAAACTGAACAGTTTTTAATTTTCAATCAATTAGGCTTTATGATTCAGAAATATCTGCTGAGGTGCTATAATTAATTCTATTTCTGAATAAAACACTTTCTCCATTTTAAAATTTGTTCTCTGGTTACTTCATCAACAGAAGGGCCTGCTTCGATTTCATTTCCGAACAGTTCAATGGAATCTGTTACAACAGGAGATCAGATGAGTGGGAAATCCATTCTACAGCCAAAATTCAGTTATTAAAAATGACCTGAGAAGAGAAAGAAATTAACTAATTGTTGCAATGGGTTACACAATTTCAGCACCTTTTATTATGCACTTCCTCAGCTGAACATATTTCAAAATATTAACAACTTGGCAAAAGGTTTTGGCCAAGAAGCAAAAAATGCAAGCTGATCAAGCTTGGCTTTTTCCATTTCAAGGGTAGAAAAGAGTTGAAGCAGAAAGACATATGCAACAAAGGAATCATCTTTCTAGCCCATTTATTCAATGGCTTCAGCAATTCCTAGATTCTTCTAAATATTCATAGCGAGTGGCTCAAACTCCCCTGGGGCCAGCTCACACCAGCTGACATCATAGATGGCCCTCTCTGTCAGTTGGTTACAGACACCGAGATTGTTCAGTGTGATTACTTGGCAAACCTAGAACCACATTGTGGACACAATCAATATTTCCAACACTCTTTGCTGAACCAGCACATAACACTGTTACTTGATCATCCTGGATCACCTCCACAGTATGTTTCTTCCATTCCTGTGCCTGGCCAGGGAGGACTGTTGGCAGAAATACCGGCTTCAGGCTGATTTTAGCCACTTCAAATTCCTCTTTACTAGATATAACTCTGACCACTCTTCTGCTCAACAACATTGCTTCTTCTTCACTGAATCCGAAGCCCATCTCCTCTAACATTTACTCTAGATTTTTAACTCCCTCTTGAAACACCTGTACCTCCACCACCCTCATCTCTTGCCTCAGTGTACTTGCCAACTACTTTATTGATAAAATCAAAACCATTAGGTGCGAGCTCCCCTAGATCTCTCTCTCACCTACCTCTCTTCTTCCTACCCCTACATTCACTCACTCAGCCTTCTTGAATGTCTCTCAAGCGGAGAATTTCCACCTCCTTTCAAAATCTATCTCCCCACCTGGATCTCTGACCCCAACCCTTCTCATGTGCTTAAACCACTTGCAACTGCTCTTCTACCTCTAATAATATTAATAATTGTGATATTTATTAAGCACTTACATTGTACCAAGCACTGTATTAGGATAAAATCAAGATAATCAGGTTAGACACAATCCCTATCCTGCATGGGGCTCACAGACTAAGGGAGAGGGAGGGGAGGTATTTCATCCCCATTTTATGAATGAGGAAATTGAGGCACAGAAATTAGGTGACTTTCTCTAGGTTACACAGCAGGCAATTGATAGTCTGGATTAGAACCCAGCTCCCCTACCTCCCAGACCTGTGGACTTTATCTTAAGTCACATTGCTTTCTTAAAACTGCCATCTTCAACTGCTCACTCTCTGATAGCTTCTTCCCCTCGTCCTTCAAACATACCAACATCTCTATTATTCTAAAAAAAAACCCCAAAACAACAAAAAAACCCCCACATCTCTGGATCCCTCTATACCATCGAGCTATCACTCAATCTCCCTTCTCATTCCCATCCAAGCTCCTGTAGGAGATCTTCCAGCAGTCCATCCTCATCAACATAGCATTTCACCACTTCCACATGCAACTTTGTAGATTTTCTTGTGAATACCCTCTTCCAGGTCATTAATAAAAATGTCAAGTAAAACTGGTTTTGAGGAACCCCACTCTTTCAACCAGTTTTCTATCCATAAGAGGACATTCTCTCCAATATCATCATGCCTCTTCTTTAAAAACCTCAGGGCATTTTGTCCAGTGGTTCCCCTATATCCACAAGGTTATATCCACTCAAAAAAAAAAAAATCCCACCAGGCAAAGCATGTTTGCCTCTGATAAAAACCACTTTGTCATCCACCTGACAGGTGGCATTTGTCTAAGAGCATACAGATTTCAAATTCAATAATAAATTCTGTGTAAAGTGAGACCGAAACTCTCTGGTCACCTCTAGAACTTTGTTATGGACTAAATGCTCCTTGAGGGCAGGAACCGTGTCTTCCAACAGTTTTGGACTCCCCAAGTGCTTAGTACAGTGCTCTGCACAAACCAAGTGCTCAATGAATACTATCGATTGACTGAGATAGATGGGAGTTAGATTATCCAGTCTCCCCTGCCAAGTGACCGTTTGTAATGATAGGCTAAATAATCTTGCCAAAGGCCATCACATGATCCATTCATTTGCTTAAATCTAATTTGTTCTAAAGATGCTGTTTGTGTGCTACAGTTTGAATGAGAGGCTCTAACATCTTTTGGATAAACAATTCAGGTTTGGGAACCTTCTTAAAATCTTAGTAAAAACCGTGGGAAAATATTTACCTCTCAGTTCACTCTTTCACTTCCCTGAATGTACTTCAGGAGGCTTAGGAACAGGACTTATTTTGTGGCAGGGCTTGTGGGAAATATTTTGGGATGAGCTCTGAGCCTTTCAGTCGATGGTCCTTAGACATACACCTAGAGATCAAGTGCTGTAGCAGTGCTGGGAGACTAAATTGCCCATCCCTGCCTGCATCCAGTCCCAGAAGGAGAGGAACTTCCTCTTCCCAAACACCTGCCCCCGCTTGAGCAAGCCAGCTGGGAGAGAGTGGGTGGACACTGGAAGAGGTGCCAGCATTCAGTACCCTGGCATCTCTCCCAGTACAAATTGTGCACTGCTTGGAGGTACCAGGAGTGGGATAGGGAAGAAGAGACAGGAATCTCACCCAGCTTGGGCTGTTTCCTTGTCATGGGGTGTAGTTAACCTGTGCTCCCTGAGCCTAAGTGGGAGACCTGGGTTAGCTCCTTTAGCCACGGTACTCTAGCAACAAGTGCTGAAGAACTTGTCAGATGACCTGAGAATCCCATTGTGACCAGTCCTTCAACACTGAGTTAACTTTTGGCAAGTTTGATTAACTGGTCATCACTTGTGAGGTCAGGCTGTTTCTAATCCCAAATGAACGCACTGCCAACCGGGCAATTAGAAGGAGAGCCAAAATAACCAGGTATCCATTATTCTTATATTCATGAATCAGAATCTTGTTCTTTTAGACACACCTCCTAAACTGACATTTTCCTGTAAAATAAGAAGATTCTACAGACCGCAGTGGTCCCAGGGTTTTCCAATAACTCGGCTGAATAAGTCAAAAACTGAGAAATTCTCTATGTGTGGAATAGGAGAGTGATATAAATCCAATTATGATTTCTCTCTTTTACATAAATTTTCAGTGTTATGCTTAGCTTCAAACTGACATGTTCTCTTCTATTACCCTCACCTCTTCCAAAGAACATTTGTTTAGTGTTCATAATTCATAACTGCAAAATAATAAATAATTTTAATAAAATGATATTTTGGATCAAAACCAATAGATTTATCTTTGGTCATCATTGGTTTCTAACTAGTCATTTAAGCAGGTAGATCTAGTCCTGCTCAACGAGAATTTGCTGTTATGTCAAAGGATGGTCTAATCCCAGTGGACAAGTAAAACATGTGTGTTTTCTTTTAGGTTAATCTTTACGAAAAGTTGCAAAAACACAGCCCTGTAGCTCTTCAGATATACAAAGACGTGTCAAGGTTGTTTATAGCAATTGAGCTCTCAAGATCTTTTAATGACTATTTCAAGGGATTTAGCTTCTTGTCCCTTGACATTTATTATTTGTATATTCAACTTTAGTAACTCATTTGATTTACTCTGACTGGAGGCAATCCCTGTACTCCCAAACTGAATTATTTTCTGAATATCTAGTCAACAACAGGTCTCTATTGCAGAGAAAACTATGTCTTTTCTGACTCTAATTGAAAAAAATGGAATGTGCCCAGTAAATATGAGGAAACAAAACAATGTAGAGCGTACAAGTGATATTTTAAAATAATAAACTGGAGGAAAATAAAATGTTTATTCATTGTACTCCCACAAAGCCCATCTTTGCTCTAGAAAAAAAGAAAATCCTTTCATCTCCACTACTAAGTTGAGTAAAAGGCAGGGTTTCCTAGCAACATTCATTGTTGACCTTTCCTCCAATGTGAGAGTACAAATACGGTTCTGAAACTCATAAACATACATCATCCAGCCCAGTCCATTTCCCTGCCCAGGAAACACATTGGGAGAAACAGCCACCAGAACCACAGCTCTAAGAAAATAAACAAATCATCATCAATTGTATTTACTGAACACTTATTGTGTGCAGAACACTGCTAGAAGCACTTGGGAGAGTACACCACAAACACATCCCCCCAAAAGTCTAAACATTTTGATAAAAACTAAGGCATTTAAAATCAAACCCCAACCAATTTTGATTTCTAAGAAGCACTCTAACATACATCTAGCCAAGTTACAGATATTTTGGAGATCATTTATATTTTGAGAATCATATAGTTCCTGAATTTGGCTAGCCGCAACACAGGGTGAAAAATGTATACCGATCTTTCCAAGAGAGGTTTATTTGTTTAAATTTGGAAAGTCCCTGGAAAAACATTCAATCTCGAAGCCAGGCCGAGTAATCTTCTAAGCCATTATTACTTTGATAATGCTAAATCACTAGTCTATCCTGGCACAAATGGCTCACTGAATTCCAAATCGCGTCCATTGCCATCTTCTGTAAATAGTGATAGCAGGGCATCTATGCAAATCACTTCCATCTCTGTAACTTTGTTGCACTGTCAATTTCCATATGGTAAACACTTTGGCAACATTCCAGCAGAGTCAAGAAAACTACATTTTCAGAGTGTTTTCTTTGCAGAAAGGAAAAAAAAAGCCTTGCCCTGTTGCCTCGTGCATTGAGCAAGCAGTCTTATTTTCTAGCGTGTTCAATGAACTAGCGCCAATGTGCATTTTCTCCACTTCTATCCAGTAAATTCCTCCAAACGTTCATGTTTTGTGTGTCACCAGCACAGATGCTGGGTTTACTGAGTCTTGCTTATGCAAAATGAAAATAATTATAGGGAGGCTTTTAAGCCAGATGTTGAAAATCGTTAGAGACTTGTTTGGGTCAGCATGTTTGACAGAGTTTACAGAAGTGGCTACTTCAACTGGCAATTGACTGTGCAGTGGACAATTAGCAATATATCTTCCTTGTTTGCTAAGTATATATTTCTTTCATTTTAAATAATTGTGTCTGAGGCTAAGATGGCAATGAGAGTGATAAATTTTCTACTTCAAACCTTCTCTTTAGCAGGCCTTGTATATTAGAGAGAAGCTTAGTCAAAACAGTCACTCTGTAAGAAGAAAAAAAATAGAGATTTTATTCTCTCATCCATATCACATTTGCTTTGTTTACAAGTCCAGAGGATAATTTTTCCAACCACTAAATCTTCGATCCCAACCTGAGGGTTAACATTTCAGCTGTGTTTTGGATGATTCTCACTGCATTATCATGAGTAGTGAAGATTTGCTAGTGAGAGCCCAGCTGAAAACTTGGGTTTTTGAGATAATCAGCTGAACAGAATCCAGCTTGCTCTTCCAAGTTTCCACTGGCTCCACATGCCTCCCATTAATACCGGTAAATAAATTGGTCTTTGTATTGTTGCAGATTTCGGTCCTAGACAGTGTTTGGGGATTGAAAGCTACAGTGAAAAAAAAAGGGATTTGTCCAGACTGTTTCATTTCTCATTTCAGAATTTAGTTGTGAACTTGAGTACACCAAACTCACCAATAATTTTGACATAGCAAATGAAGCCAATCAACAACACTACCTGTTTTTTTTTCCTCTTGAAAATTCCCTCATCAGAAGAATTCTGCTTCATGGACTATTAAAGCATTTACAAATCTTCTAAAGCTTCTGAAGATTTCCCCACTGTCCTCCATCAGCAGATTTCCCTCCTCTGTTGCTTTGACAGCTAACAAAGAGCTAACAGCGTGAAGGGACAGTTTATGAATCTAGATATCTCTCCTGCCCTGGAAAACCAGGATTTTGGTCATAGCTAGGCTACTCTCTCTAGAGTCAACTGGAAATGTATGAGAATGTGTCTGATGATCTGGATGGGGATTACACAAATTCTGGTTTAGATGGAAAACGGCAGACTAAAGAGGTGTCGGGATTAAGAGTAGGTATCCTACCTAGAGCATGAGGTGGAAAGAGGAAAGGCCTTGGGGTGAGGAAGAATGTGGCTGTTTCTCGAGGCAGAGATTTTGTCTGTGAATTGTACTCTCCAAAGTGTCTGTACAGTGTTCTGTACCAAGTAAGTGCTCAATATATACCACCAACTGATTGATCGATGTGACCATAGGTCAGAAATACAAACAGTCCTTCACTCAGTTCATTGCCAGGGTATCTCAGCTGTGAGCTCTGGTAGTAACTAGGTAGGGAAGCCACGTGCTTGAGAGAACAAAAGTAGCACCCTTCATGAGTCTTCTCCCTTCCCTGGGGAAGTGTGAGGGCCAAAACATTTCAGTTCTGTGATCTATTATTCATCCTCCTGCCAATGGCTGGGCCTCTAAGAAATTTACTTTTCAATGAATTAACACCATGCTGCATTCATCATGTCCTACAGAACAGTTCCACTCCCATCATCCTACTGTATAGTCCTCTCCTGAGCAATAACTTACTGGTCTGGGTAAAGCTGGAAGAAGATTGATTCTACATTAGATAGAAAACATCACCTGGAGATCATAGTCAACTAGAAGTTGTACAAGAGATAACAAAAGAGTGGTATTGGATCTGGGCTAAAATAAGGAAGGACTAAGGCAGAATTCTTTCTCTACACGCTGCAGAGGTCACGCCCTTATTGAAGACTGCATTTTGGCCCCTTCTTCTAGATCAAATCAAGGGATTCTACAGGAAACAGCATAGACCAAATAGAGTGTCACCTTCCTAACATTGACCCAGGTATCATAACACATCAAATAATCAGGGTATGTTTAAATTCTTGGTGGCCTTCTGCTTTGTTATAGAATATTTCCAAGGAATATCTCTGCCCCCCCCAAGCCATTTCTACCCTAAAATGATAGAGTTTTAAATTAAACTTTTTTAAACAATGGAAATTGATATTTTGGGTCATAATAATAATCTTGGGCCAACTGTTCAATCTGTCTAATATTACCACGTGACCATATTGAACCATGGGAAAGATGATCCCATTTATGACCCATATCTTGTTCCCAATCAACTATTAGATATATGGTATCAGATTTAACTGTAAAGACTCTAGCTTCTTCCTTCTTTGGAAGCCAGAGTGAGCCGGAAATGGCTTATTATTATCATTGTTATTGCAGGCAAAAATGGTTTATGTGTAATGTGAATAAGAAATCTGGGCATCTTAATATTTTCAAATTCTTACTCTGCATTATCACTCAGTAGGAAAAGCAGCAGTTTCCAGAAGCAAATTCTACCGAGAGGCATAACAATTACTGTTATATATCTTAGCAATCTTCTAATAAATAATATGAGTCTTGTTTGCATTTATCAAAGTGATCCTTGAGCAAATATCCATGTGAGAAGGAAACCTTGCATATTTATAACAATGAATTTACATATAACTACACATAAAATATGCCATTCTTTTATAAAATACTTCTTTGTAATTTCCATTAAAATCATCACGTAATTATCACAGATACAAACCTAGAAAATTTTTTCCCTCCCTGTAAAAGGGAGTGCTTAACGAGGCAGAGCTATCTGTACTAATGTCATTTTTGAGTTTCAATTTCTGCTTCAGGGGAAAATAGAGGGAGGGTCGTCATGGGGCAGCATGGCCTAGTGGATAGAGCAAGGGTCTGAGAATCAGAAGGTCATGGGTTCTAATCCCAGCTCAGCCCCTTGTCTGCTGTGTGGCCTTGAGCAAGTCACTTCACTTCTCTGTGCCTCAATTACCTGATCTGTAAAATGGGGATTAAGACAGTGAACCCTTTTGTGGGACAGGGACCTATGTCCAACCCGATTTGCTTATATCCCCCCTGGGGCTTAGTACAATCCCTGGCACGTAATAAGTGCTTAACAAATACTATAATTATTACTATAATTTGTTATCATTGCTAAAGAATGCCTCATGTTCCACAAACATCTGTAACATAAGTATCAAAGTGTTTCACCCAACATTACATTTTAAGAGCCAAAAAATAATGAAAAAAGGAAAAAAGTGGTGTTTTAGTCTAAAAAATGGGAGTAGTGAAGTACCAGATTTGTCTATTGTGTCATTTGAAAAGAAACAAGATGCTAGTTTTTAAGGAACTCACTGCTCACTACAATGTAGAGGAACTATTAATAGTAATTATTAATTGCCCAATGCGTTCGATGCATTGTACTAAGTACTTGGAAAGTACAAAACAAAGAAAGCACAGGTGGTCTGGCCACAAGCACTTAGTACAGTGTTTGGCACAGAATAAGTGCTTAACAATTATTATTATCATTATTATTATTATTATCAGTATCATTAAGTAGCCACACTCTAACAGGGGAAGCAGAGTTGAGAAATAGAGAAGCAAAGATAAATAACTGAATACAATTAAATAAACATATATGCAGAAGTTCTGAAGGTGGGTATACTGATGATTAGAACAGGCTGAAGGGTGATGATGATGATGAAGATTATGGTATTTAAGTACTTACTATGTGTCCAGCACTGTTCAAAGCACTGAGGTAGCTATAAATTAATCTAACTGGACACAGTCCCTATCCCACATGGGGCTCACAGTCTTATTCCCCATTTTACAGGTGAGGTAAAGGAGGCACCTCATCTGAGAGTTGTGACTTGCCCAAAATTACACAGCAGACAAGTGGCAGATCAGGATTAGAACCCAGGTCCTTCTGACTCCCAGGCCTGTGCTCTATTCACTAGACCTTGCTGCTTCCCCATTGCACAGAGCCTGTGGCAGTTATGATTGAAGTCTGCATGGTTTAGTAGAAATGAGCACGGGCTTGGGACTCAGAGGGTGTGGGTTCTAATCTTGAGTCCACCACTTGTCAGCTGTGTGACTGTGGGCAAGTCACTTAACCTCTCTGTGCCTTAGTTACCTCATCTGAAAAATGGGGATTAAGACTGTGAGCCTCACGTGGGACAACCTGATTACCCTGTCTCTACCCCAGAGCTTAGAACAGTGCTCTGCACATAGTAAGCACTCAACAAATACCAACATTATTATTATTGTCTCCTCCCCTTTCCATTTTATTAAAGGATCCCTAAGCCCCTCCAAACTTCTCACTGAGCAAAGATCCTAAGCCTTCTCTTGCAAACAGAGGAAATCAAAGCTTTAAAGGCAAACAAAAAGTTAGTAGCTGTCCCTGACAATTCCTTTTTCCTCAACCACAATGGCTCCTAGGGATAACCCCTAATGATTCCCATTTACCTGAGGTGGATGGGAGAATAGCATGATGGTGACCCAGAGGAGACATCTCTAGTCACTGTAGAGACAAACCTTCAGAAAGCCCAGCAAGTCAGAGACTTCCTGAGGTGATGCTCCCAGAGAAACTCCAGGACAGAGAGGATCCTGAGAAGGCTTGTTATCTACCTACAGCCCAGTATAGTCCAATGAGAGTCACTCAGCTGAATCTTGGTGCCTGATTGCACTTTTGGAGATTTGACCCAGCCTGTAGTTGCTTTCCCTGGGTGATACCAGACTCAAGATTTCACCAATGACTTTCACAGTTTTTCTTGATCCATTTCTGTCAGCCTTCATGTTGGCTCACCAAAAGAGGAGCCTAAAAGTCGGCTGTAAGCTGGTTGCCTGGCTGGCTTTTGGCAGCTACAATTATCCTAATTTTACAGGTCAGGAAGGAATGGGCAGATAGAAATGGAAATGATATCTGCTGGGAATTAGGCTCTACTATATTAAATCAAGGCTAGGATGTGATTGGCATATTGCTAGTTGTGGTATTTGTTAAGCACTTACTACATGTCAAGTGCTGGGGTAGTTGCGATATTGAAATATCAAAATAATCAGATCAGACACAGTGCTTCTTCCACATGGGGGCTTGAGGTCTAAGAGAAAGGAAAGACAAGTGCATAATCCCTGTAATATAAATGGGGAAACTGAGGTATGGAGAAGTCCAAGGTCACTCAGCAGGCAAGTGATGGTACTGGGATTCTAACTCGGGTTTCCCAGGCATATCAGTGAGCATAGTGATGGGGTCAATAGCCCAAAAGAGCTACCCCTCTATCTCCACTTCAGCCAAGCCTATCCACTTTCCCATTTTCATGACTGCTAACCCACAATCTAGAGGAGCCTGTGAGGACAAGCCCCACAGTTTGCAACATTCACAAAGCCTTGATATCTCAATTAACAGCAAACAGAAAAAAAAAACAACCCCTGAAACATCTATTTAAGCACTGGCAGCAGAGCTATTCCGCTAAGCAAAAAAAGTGTGTGTGTGGGGGGGGGGGGGGTACCTTAGGGAAATATGGTACACTGGACAAAATTCAGAAAACATTTGGGAGATTAAAACCTTACAGGCTATAATTATACACATACACTGACAGGAAATCTAAGCACAAACAACAGCACTAACCATTATTCTTCACTTGCAATTAAAGGCAATTTAAAAACTTCATATCATTACTGAGCAAAAGGCAAGAGTACCAACTTCAATTTCAGCTTCATTATCAATAGTGTATAACACATTGTCAAACAAATGCACTCATCGTGCTGAGCAGTCTGCTCTCCCAATGGCACTTGGCAGTCAGAGCGCAGAGACGCAATCGAACTTCTCCATTTCCTAAACACAACAAAAGGAGAGCTCGCTTTTGTCGCTGCTCAGCAAAAATGCAGCATGCAGGAAGACCGGGGCCTTCTTCCTATTCTTAACCCTTCGTTACTGCTCAGATAAGGGGCATATACAACCCCTCTGGTTCCACAGACTTTTCCAATTCTTCTCCAAAATATCTTATTTTAGGTCAACTTACCCTCAGCAAAAAAGAAGGTGCCTGAAAATCGGTGCCACATTTCCTAGTGGTTTCTAAAACACCCTCTGATGTTAGCTCCTAGAGGCCATGTCTACTTTCTCTATCGTATTCTCCCAAGCATTTAGTACAGTGCTCTACACAGAGTAACTGTTTAATAAATATGACTGATTGATTGTACATCCTTTTAAGGGACAAGTTTGACCTTTGCTCCTTTAGTACATTATTTAGTATATCACTCTGCACACCATAAATGTTCAATAAGTATTGGTGATTTATGATTGATTAATTGGCCCATATCAAAAACAACCAGGATTCCCTTCCCACATAAATGCATAGAGGAAAATGAGTCCAAATAAACCCCAGGGGATGCATCAGCTAGCTTTTCCACACTTACTGTTACCTTGATGCCCTCAGAGGAATCATCCCTCTAGATTCCCTTTAAATGTAAAAGCAAACAAAACTGTATATTAATACAGAACATTTTTTCTCTCAAGCTTCAAGAACTGCAGTGTTTCTCCCATCCTTCTTGGGAATAGAAAAAGAGTTGACTATATTACCCAGTTCACCAAGTCAATCAGTTCTGGAAAGAGAATGTGGAGTTCTTGATTCCTAGATTGGGTCTTTAGAAAGGCCATTTGTTATTCCATTTATTTTCATTTTCATTCTCTTATATTTAGGGATCTGCATTCCTGTTCTAAACAATGCTTGTCCACATGCACACAGGTTATTCCCAGCCCAACAGGCACCACCAATCTAAGGAAGCATTTAGTACAGTGCTAGGTACAGTAACCACTCAATAAATACCTCTGACTGACAGATAATGGAGAAGAAATACTAAACAGCCTATAGGACTGATTCTTGTTTTCTAGACAATGGATGATTTAAAGGATGTAATGTTCAAGTACCCTTCATTTCAGACCACACTGTGGCATGGCAGAGACAAAGTCAAAAAGCTAAACTAATAGAATCCTATGCACAGCACCAAACTAAAGAGCGTTCTATAGCTGGAAGTCAGGTTATCCTCGCAATGTGGAAAATTTGGACTTGTCCAGTGTGTGGATGAAGGAGGTTAAGGAAAAACAGATTTAAGGAAAAGGTCAGTTGGAGTAGAATGTGCAGAATGGGTTTTCATGACCTGAGTGATCTCAACTGACTGCTTATTTGATCCAGATTCATCAGAATTTGTTGTGGAGCTCTAACCAAAGACTCCTCTTTGTTTATATTTGTGTTCATATCCCCACAGGCTCACATTGTCAGCTGCATTTAATAATAATGATAATAATCGTGTGGGTATTTGTTAAGCACTTACTATGTGCAGAGCACTGTTCTAAGTGCTGGGGGGGATACAGGGTAATCAGGTTGCCCCACATGAGGCTCACAGTCTTAATCCCCATTTTACAGATGAGGGAACTGAGGCACAGAGAAGTTAAGTGACTTGCCCACCGTCACACAGCTAAGTGGCAGATCTGGGATTCGAACCCATGACCTCTGACTCCCAGGACCGGGCTCTTTCCATTGAGCCATGCTTTATATGGGAACACACACCTAAAAGTAAAAGACACTGCCCTGACCCTCAGTGAGCTTAAATCTAATGAGAGACCAGCAAGAGAATGGCCAAACATATACAAACTAAAAGACTAAGAAAGTAGAAACCGTTGATGAGTAAAGGTGAGGAATGAACTGATTAATTAATTAGCAAATCCACAGAACCAGAAATAGCACTCCCTATAAAAATCTTTGCCCTAATGAAGTTATTACCTGTACTCTTTCTGAACCTTGCCAATTCTTGGCTCTCTCTGGGACACTGGGAAAATTCAGAAGTTTGGAAGACTTAATAAAAATAATTACAGCATTGCATTCTTTATGTCAATATGTGTTTTCCATCTGCTTTGGAATAGATTTTAATTCTGTGTTAACTTCTATTGATTTGGAGAGTTTCAGAAGCCATCTAAAACTGGCTGGAAACAGGAATATTTATTTTTGATTCTAATAAAAAAGTAGGATATCTAAACTAGGACAAAAATGTGAAATATTTCAAATACAATTCTACAGGCAAAAGGTTAAGAAGCCTAAAGGACTGCTGAATTCAACAGTTTTAATGTTTTATGGCTAATGCTTTTTAATCTTTAGACATGACACATTATTATTGCAGAAAAGGAAAACATAGACTTGGTATTTATCAATTCTCTCTATCTAATTCTGATTCTGAGAACTAAACATTATATTAGGATGTCAAAATTCAAGGAAATAAAGAGGCAGCTTTAAGAGCATTTGGATAACTTATCTAAAAGTAGCTACTGTTGAAACTACCAGGATTCCGGGATTTTTTTTTTCAAGTTGCTAGATTTTTTTGCACTTTACTATCTTTTCAGGTTTCACATAAGTATATAAGTGAGAAAAAAGAACTATCCATTACAGATCCTCTCAAAAAAATCATGTTTTGTTCATCTGCCAGACTTTCTCAGCAAATGTGTCCAAAATGAATTTCTCTCTCTCTACCGCTCCCCATCTCTCTGCTCTCTCTCCTTCGCTTTCTGAGAAAATACTGTTGGAGGATTGGCCTGAAAAATATTCCTTCATGTGCTGAGAGATCTGGAAGGCCAGATGAGACATACGTATCACTACTTAAACTGTGTGGGAAGAAGAAAATTCAGAAGAGGGTGACATTTCATTAAGACCAAAATATTAAATTTGCTTTCATTATTTTTCTAATCATTCCTTGTAATTATTGGGATACTTTCACAGATTCTCTTCACGGCCCTTTTTTAGTATACATTGGTATGTACATAATCATCTTCTGGGAATGAAAATAAACCTCTCTCAACTATCTCTCAGACACTTTCAAAGACTTGGATGCTTTGGGTCAGCAGAGCATAAGACTGTTGATCAGAAAATGTGAGTGACTGCTCCTTTTTTAGTCCTCTCTGCAGTCAAACATACATAGGACAAATATCATATGTAATCAGGCAAACTGCAGAATTGTTTGAAAATACTAAGGAGAGTTTCAGCAGATACCACCAACTGTTTAATGGTCTTGACATTCTCAGCATCATTTTGTGTTCAGTGAAAGGGGAATTGGTTTACATTCCTCAATACCTGATTCCTGGAATCATGTTTAATTAATAACTAATGACTGGAGGAGCCGGTAGTCCTGCCTTTATCTCTTCCACCTTCCTAGCCTCAACCACCCTGCCTCTGGGGCACAATCTGGACCTCGCAAAATGTTTTATAAGCTCTTGAGGGCAAAATCCAGGACTTTTATTGTTACTGTTGTCTCCAAAGTGATCTGCACAGAGTGGTCACTCAATCAATTTGAATGAATGAATGAATGAATGATGAGGGGTCAAAGGCCATATGAGCCAACAGCGTGGTGCTGGAGATTGGTATGGAGAAGTGGCAAAACCTGATATGGTCTTTTACTGATGACTGAATTCTTAGGGTGGGTGTGTAAACAGGGATAATATTATGAGCTTGCATATGTGATCCAAACACATGGGCATCTGGTGCCCCAGATGTAATTATGGATAAAATGTAACATTCTCCTGAAAAACTCAGGTGGGAATAATACGACTGCCTGGGAAAGACATGTTAAAAAAGAGGTAGAGGGTTAGTGAAATGGGACTGTGTATAGACAGCCAATTTAAAACAAAAGTATGGAAAGATGGCCAATAATAATAATCTTGGTTTTTGTTAAGCGCACACTATGTGCCGAGCACTGTTCTAAGCGCTGGGGTAGATACAGGGTAATCAGGTTGTCCCATGTGAGGCTCACAGTCTTAATCCCCGTTTTACAGATGAGGTAACTGAGGCACCAAGAAGTTAAGTGACTTGCCCAAAGTCACACAGCTGACAGGTGGCAGAGCCAGGATTAGAACCCATGACCCCTGACTCTTAAGCCTGTGCTCTTTCACTGTGCCACGCTGCTTCTCTGAGAGGTTTTTGTCTGGACTGGCAGTGATACGACTCAGTCCAACTTCATCAACACTTCCCTTTGCCAGTCCTTGATTTTGCTTTCTGCATGAGGATCTGGCTTATGTTTGAGGAATGTTTAAAATCAGCTAGATCTCCATGAAATGGGAGATAGAGGCCTAAGAGAAATCCTTGCATGTTGGGTTCCTCAATGGTAAGACAAAGGGATAATGCTAACTCTCCTAAGGACATTCTAGTTTTAGATTTGGTGTCCTCTCAGTTCAGGGTCTCCTCTGAAACTTCTCCCATTATGAAATATGGGAAATAGAAGGAGGATCGGAAGTTGTACCTCTCAATTGTCTTCTGCCTTGTTCTACAGACTGCACACGATCAGGAAGAGTTTGACCCCTGAATATGACTCGGCCTCATAGGTTTCTGAGCACATTTGCAAAACAGAAAAGCACTTATGGTTTAAAATAAAATTCCTAAACATCACTCGCATTTGTTATGTTGAATTCATCAACAGAGGGAAAAAAATCAGTCTCTTGCATCGAAAAGGAAGTATCTAAGCTAAATGTCTTTGGTCCCCTGCCAGATTTATCCACAGAAGGTCCCAACTATAAACAAACAGCTACTTACACATGTATGACCCTGGAAAGATGAATTGTTTTCGCCTGAGAGGGCACAAAAATGTTTCTCTTTGAGATTCTGCTTCAGTCATGGCAGTGGCAATCACAGTTCCCATCGCAACTTTGTTGGAGATTTCTGCCCTGGCTCTCTGGTCTAATATAGGACACATTAGACCCATCAGGTGTGGGAAAGAACCCTTGAAAGTGTGACATTCCACCATGTTTGGGACATCTGATCACCTTAAAACAGGTCTAGTGATTTCTGCAAGGCCCTCTTTAGAAAGGGTGGGCTTCCTTATCATGCTGATAAGCAAAACGAACCTCAGATCTCTGGATCACACTCAAATGTGTCTTTTCTTTGAATATACCCAGGGACCAGTTGCACCAACAATTAGCCAATAACCAGAGTAATTATTGTCCGCATCTTGTTTTCCCCTCCAAGCAAAACAACAAAACACTGTCTGCCCTAGGATATCCTTGTTGTTTTAACCCACCTGAGAATTCCATAATAATCATAGATGTCTGCAAATGAACTCTAAGTGACTTGGATTTGAAGGTGAATAGAAACTCTATTGGAACTCCTTATTTCATATGGCAGATTCCTATCAGGCTACGTGCAGCCTGAAGCCTGGAAAAGAGGGCTTTGAACTTCTTTTTTGCATCTCATCTGTAAAATGAGTCTTAATTGTCTGTTCTTCCTGCTTAGACTGTGAGCCCCTTGTGGGACAGGGATTATGTCCAACCTGATTATGCTGCATTTACCCCAGATCTTGGAACATTGCTTGGGAAGACTTAACATACTATTAATATTATTAATATTAATAATAAGTGGTATTTATTGAGCACTTACTGTGTGCAGAGCATTGTACTAAATACTGGGAGGGTACAATACAGCAGAGTTTGTAAACATGTTCTCTGCCCACACTCAAGAAAGGTAAAATATTAAAAACATTCAAAGTTGTCCAGGGAAAAGGGCCCAAAGGCAAACCTACTCTATAAAGGAGAGCATTGTTTTAATTAGGTGACCACCACCTAAATAACCAGACTCTGAAGAAGACTACAGAAGTTAAAGAATACAAAATAGGCAGCACGTTATTTGGGCTGGGGTTTTTCAGGGCTGGCAGCCGCAAGCTTGTCAGGCTACAGTCCTGGTATTTCTAACAATAATAACAATTATAACTGCAGTATTTGTTAAATACATACTATGTGCCACTCACTGGGCTAATCACTAGGGTAGATGCAAGATAATGGGGTCTTGAATTAAACTCTGACCCTGACTGCTGTAGCCCCAGTACTTACAGACTTAAGAACCAGCAAGTTAACTACTGTTAGCTCCTTGTGGGCGGGGAATGTTATCTGCTATCTCTGTTGTACAGTATTCTTCCAAGTGCTTAGTACAGTGCTCTGCGTATAGTAGGCACTCAATAAGTACAACTGATAATTGATAATTATGATGTTGATGCTATTTTCATCAGTTCCGGCAAGTCTTTCGCTAAAATTCAGGACCTAGCTAAGGGTGCAATTGACGTGAGCAAACTCTCGGAGCATATTCTAGGACATCAGCAGTTGAACTCCACTGTTTTAGGGGGGCAGTGTCAAATCTATGGGGAGAGAAAAGGAGTGGGGAGAAAGGAGAATAAAAATGTTAGGGGAGAGAGAAGAGGAGGAAGGAAATGGTAAGAATTTCGGCCTTTCTTTTGTAAGGTAAAGGTCTCAAGTATTTTCCTCCCAGATCTTCCTCAGGGGGTGGTTCGGTGGGAAAAATTCCAGAAAAAGGAATTATGGAAAGGTATGGCTCTCTCCCATGCTTGAGTTCACCCGCACCTGGAGACAATAGAGGCCAGGTCGTGGGCAATGAACTGTCAAGGATCTGTGTTGACTGTTGACATTTACCAAGCATCTCCTGCGAGCTTTTCAACTCAATAACAAAGGCACAGGAATACCATTCCAGGACATTCTTACAAAAAAAAGAGAAAAAAATCTCTGCTTATACATCCAATCAGGAGCAATTATTGGCTCAACAGTTTTGTCAAATTGTTCATTCTTTCTGGATGACCACTTAGTTGCCCCTGTTGAGAAGTCTCATTCTCTAGCTAAAGAAGCAAAATAAGATGACTAAGGATATTCTGTTAGTTACAGAGACTGGATTTCAATGGCTAGCACCCAGGAATCTTGTTGTGGCTACCAAATAAATACAAAAAGCTAAGTTGTTTTCATCCTTTTTGCCTTTTACTTTCCTGGCTTTCCCTCTAGGTTGTTCTTAGATGGCAAAACCAAAGAAAAGCAACATTCCAATCTCTCAGCCTGGATCTGGGCGAGTGGCTATTTGCAGGTTCGGTTATGGAATTCATGCTGTCATCTCAAAGATTGACTGTTTTTATACCCAATGAGTTTCTTCAAAGTTTTCTCTTTTCTGTTTTCGATACCAGACAGAAAAATTTTCAAATATAAGATTTAAGAACACCTTCAAAACACTTGAAATTTTAAAAAAAAGATGCAGATTTAAAAGAAAGGACATTCTTGTTTTTTGGAGAGAACAATTGCTAGCTTTGAAACTTCTGTTATGAAGATGAGATCGTTTCAGACTAAGGCAGACTTCTTATATGTGTTTCTTTCCTTAGAAATATAATAAGAAACCAGTTTGGAATTACTTTAATTGTGAATCTAGTGTGTTGTGACAGTACTATGAAGCTGATTTTTAAAGGATCTATTTTTATTATATTATCTGACCTTGATATAATAATTCTTTGAACTTGAAATGTGAGAACCCTAACCTGAACTCTGAATGGAAGAGAATGCAAGATCAGAGTTTCCTTTATGGTTCTGTCATAAAAGAAGGAGTGAAAACCATCACCAATTTCATATATGTTTCTGAAGAGGGATGATATACAATGACTTCACTTGGAAGCTAGCTAAATACAATTATTTTTGGAAAAACAAAAGGGCAAAAGCTTTTGAAGCAATTGTTTTATAGATAAAAATAACATACGAGAAGCTTTCCTGAATGACCAATTATATGAAATGGAAAGAAAGGAAATGAAGAGGCTCAGGAGCTTTATATACCATTTTTCTGCATCCTATGTCTATGTCTATAATATTTCTAAGATAATAGTGCTGCACTTTTAAAGGTATCACCGATTTATCTTTACAGCAAATCAGATTTGCTGTTTCAACCGTTGCAAGACATTTGATGGAGGTATCAGAAGATTGTACATGATGGAGAAAAACATATATGTGGGCACATCTTTGGAGAGGTTATCAAGATTAAACAGAAATCATTGTTTAGGCTGAATCTTTGAGGAACAACTTGTTCAGAGACCCACCCTAGCTCCACAATATAATAATGTTGGTATTTGTTAAGCGCTTACTATGTGCCGAGCACTGTTCTAAGCGCTGGGGTAGACATAGGGGAATCAGGTTGTCCCACGTGGGGCTCACAGTCTTAATCCCCATTTTACAGATGAGGGAACTGAGGCACGGAGAAGTTAAGTGACTTGCCCACAGTCACACAGCCGACAAGTGGCAGAGCTGGGATTCGAACTCATGAGCCCTGACTCCAAAGCCCGTGCTCTTTCCACTGAGCCACGCAATATGGAGCCCCTGCGTTTGTATTTTATGCACCTCGTCACGCTGAAGCTTTTCTATGCTTTAGGCAGAATGCTGGGGAACAACACTGCTTATTTTAGTTGACACCACTTTGATTTTCTAGGCCTCCCTCTTCCTAACGCAGAGGAGTACCTGTGCTTTCGACATCTTCCCTGCCTAACCATTCATTTTGGGTATTCATTTTGAAATACATATCATCAAGATCTCAGAGGAGGAAAGGGAGTACTTACAGCCAAAATTCAGGTCTTGCAAATGAAAGCTCATTCCTCACAGGCTTCGCTCTCTGTCCAATGCTTGCAATTCTCTAGAGCAGAGTATCGAGGCACATCTTGGTAAAACATATACGGCATTTATGTCAATTGCTCTAACTGCTTTATTTGGGATGTTACCACAGTACTAGTCAGAGGAGGGTCAGTACTTTAGTCTTATTGACTTGATATGGAGCTATTTCTAAAATCTGGACCCAAAACTGGGCTTCTATCAAATCATCTGGTAAGAAGTCACATTCTCATTAAATTAATGTGCCTCCTAGTAAAAAGTGGGTGCAGTTTTCTAAAAGAAGCAGAGATAAGCCTCTCCATCCTGACAGCAGCAAGTTCTGGATCTTTGGAACAGAACTGCCAGTTTCTAATTTTGAGTGTGGGGCAAGAAGTGAGCAGGAATTTGGGGGGATATGAGGACTAGGAGTAGACAGAGCTAATAGGCCAGAAAGACATCATTTTGAGTCATCTCAACTCTGACTGGGAATGCTCAGATCCTTTAATAGATCTGGGATGATCAAGTCGAGGAGTCTATCTAAAAAAACTAAGGGGGAAATCACCCCCATTTTCCCTGTAGAGTGGTCATCTTGAATTTAGAATAATAATAGTACTCTTAAATCATTTGTTGAGCACCCCTAACTTGATGAAGTGTACTAAGCACGTTGGAAATACAAAACAAAAAAGTGGCAGGCTGCCTTCCCTTGAGGGGCTTACACTTTAATGTGGAGACAGAAATAATTTTTTATACAAATAGACCTTGGTCAAGTCACTTAACTTCTCTGTACCTCAGTTATCATTTGTAAAATGGAGATTCAAAACCTGTTCTCCCTCCTTTCATAGATTGATATGAACATAATGTGAGAGACAGTAAATGCTGCACCTTTGAATATATCCACTGGACATCTGGCATCTGGGAGGGAGGATCAGTAGGTGAGTTGGAGCTGTCAGAAAAACTGGGACATTAACAAGAAAGACATTGATATTATCACAGATCCCTGCCATCTAACTCTGTCAGTCAGAACCGACATTCTGGAAACAGTTAGACTGTTTGATTGAACTTTGGATGCAAAAAAAAAATCTTTGTTAACCAAAATAGTTGTGAACTATTTTATAGAACTCTTGCAGGAAATAGGATTGTGAAATATTCTGGGACAAATTTTAACCAGGAGAATTCCATTTTGCATTAGTGATGCTATCAGTGTCAAAAGATACTGAATGTCATATTAATTTCCTTTTATCCATATTTCTTGCCCATGTTTATTGAATCTACAAGACAATGAACAAAATCCAGAATTGAACCATGCTTGTCCCATAGTTTTTAATCTAATGCACATTCCTCATATTTATTTCAAACCCTCCCATTCAATTGTCTGCACCCAAAATGGGATTAAAGAAGCAGCGTGGCTCAGTGGAAAGAGCTTCGGCTTGGGAGTCAGAGGGCATGGGTTCGAATCCCGGCTCTGCCCCTTGTCAGCTGTGTGACTGTGAGCAAGTCACTTCACTTCTCTGTGCCTCAGTGACCTCATCTGTAAAATGGGGATTAAGACTGTGAGCCTCACAAGGGACAACCTGATGACCCTGTATCTGCCCCAGCACTTAGAACAGTGCTCTTCACATAGTAAGCGCTTAACAAATACCAACATTATTATTTTTTTCTGTGTTTTTGGTTCTATGAAACAAGGGTCATGGTCACCTTTAAATTATGAGATAAGAAATGATTGCAATATATTTTAATCTGTCTGCGTCTAGAAAACATTCTCCAATTTATTTCCTCTACCTCTAGTTATCTCAACAGTTACCTTAGCACTTATGGAATTTATTGAGTGTTCAGAGTACTATTTTATCAGTAATGACAACATTGGTGAATTGTTCCTTAAATATGATAGTGATGGACCATGTGTTGAATACTCTGAATGGTTTGGGTATATTTTGTTATGTACAATTTTGTATTTTGTCATTCAGAAATTCTAGTTTTTGGGTGGTCATCTGAAATCTAGGGATATCTGGGTTTCAGAAATATTATTCAGTGCAGTTGAGTGAGCGGGTAATTTTTTGTCAAAATACTTGCCATTCTGTGGAGCACAGAGAACTTTAGATAAGTGAAGCTAAGAATTAGGAGATCACTCCAATCTTCTGTGGCAAATAGGGTGCAGGTGAGAGGAAGGTTTGGAACTGTTATTTTAAATGAGTAAAGTGCTGGTGAAAGGGACCACATCAACAACTCTGGTGTGTGAAAACTATTTACCCGGCAAGAAGACTTTCTGAAAGAATAACCACCCCGTGAGTCTTTCCACAGGAAGCCAAGAAATCATGACAAAACACTCCTCAATCCTCTATCTAACCTTCAGCTAAATCAGCTGGCTAGGTGTGCAACCATGTCCCTAAGCCTATCCTGGGCATATGTGCACCTGAGGGGCTCACAACATTTTGTTTGAACTGAGAGCTAAATGAGAATTGTGCTTTTAGGGGCCATTTCCTGGGCAGAACCCATGCTAAACATTTCCGGAGCCTCGGGGATTTGAGGAACAGAATGTTGGCCAATTTCTAATGGACACTCAGTAATTCTTTGCCTTGACTTTTGGAAAATGTGCTAGGTATCTTTAAAGAGTTCCTATCTTTGAAACTGCTGGAGTCTGGTCATTTCCCATGAGACACATCTCTCATTTTTTAACATTTTGAAGACTCTTCCTTTAGTTTTGTATCCCCATTTCTCCTGTTTTTTTTCCCATTTGATAACACATTAGTGGAAAATACCAGTTTTTCTATTCTGAAACCAAATCGTATTAGGGTACTTCAGTACAGATATTTAAGAAAGTCAGAAAGGGGGGTTAGGTAAATACATCAGCAGCTTGTTAAAAAAAAAGAGTTTCTCAAAACATTTGAAACCTGCACTTCTCAGATGACATATTACTAAATGCCTTTCTGAAAGAAAGTGGTCTGTATTTCAGAGGTAGCATACACAACATGCAATTTGGTAGTTGCCATAGTAACTATATATATTTTTTTATTGAACAGAAGAATAAATAGAGGTACACACTCTTTGTGATTTATTGAGCCAGTAATTTACAGCTGCTTTGAAGGGAGAGTACCTTTTCCCCAAAAAATTCAACTTGAAACAAATTTTTTTTCACTATTTAGTGAGTACAAATGCTCCTTTTTCCTGTCTTTCTTTGCCTACCCAACAGCTTTGGGAAACCCTGGAAATCCTTTCTGAGCAAACTGGGGAAAGAAAAGGTTAAGCAGAGCAAAACATCATTGAAATTCATTTCTCTTGCTTGATTTATGGCATTTGTTAAGCACTTACTATGTGTCAAACACTGTTCTTAGCTCTGGGGTAGATACAAGCTTATCAGTTTGGACAGAGTCCAATTAATTAGGGTAGGAATTAATTCCCATTTTACACTGAGGAAACTGAGGCGCAGAGAAGTGAAGTGATTTGCCTAAAGTCACAGAACAAGCAATTGGCAGAGTCAGGATTGGAACCCAGGCCCTCTGATTCCCAGGCCTGTGCTCCTTCCACTAAGCCATGCTGCTTCTCTTCTATAGAAGGGAACTGATTGCAGGCATATCTTGAGATGCGTTGGCAATTCAAGGTTAAGTTGCCATTTCCCCTTCAGGTTTTTCACAATCAAGTGACTGGGTGATCTTCCTTCAGAACCAGACTCACTGCAGGCTAACCCCAGAAGGGGAAGCTGAGAGGGGGAAAGGAAAAGGCCCCAGATCGCACTCTAAGCTTAACCCCCAATTCAGGCTGTGTGCCTAGGAGAAGTGTCCAACCCCCTCCCTCCAGGGTCACCCACCAACCCTGCCCCACTATACTATTGGTCCTATGTGTCTGCAGTCCCCCATTTCCACCATGAAAATAGCAGATTTAAATGTTTATCGGTCTAATCTACATGAAAGCCTCACGTTCCCTATTCCAGTTCAAAACAGGAGGGATGTAATGGCAATTGCTCTCAGGTAGAATGAAAATATATGACAATAATAACTGTGGTATGTGTTAAGGGCTCACTTTGTTCCAGGCATTGTACTAAGCACTGGGGTGGATACAAGAAAATCGGGTTGGATACAGTCCCTGTCCTAAATGGGGCTCACTGTCTTAATCCCCATTTTACAGATGAAGTAACCGAAGACCAAAGAAGTTAAGCGACTTGCTCAAGGTCACACAGCAGACAAGTGGCAGAGTGGAGTTAGAATGCAGGTCCTACTGACTCCCAGGCCTGCATTTTATCCACTAAGCCATGCTGACTCTGAAGAGTCACTGAAATATCATCATCACCATCACCATCATCATCTGCCTCTTCATGCTCGTCTTCACCTCCCTCATCGTCAATAACACGTGCTGACAGCCTTCTGTGGGCACAGCATTCCACTGAATCACTCAGACACTTGAGAGTCACACTGAAGGAAACAGAGCCAATCCCTGGTCTTGCAGAGTTTACAGTGTAGGACAGCGGACAGATATAAAATGATGACTAGATGGTAGTTCAAAGAACATGATGAATTAAATATTCCAAAGGATAACAATCAAACATCCGAGCTAGCCCTTTCCCTTCTCTGGTTCCATTCCCAGTTCACCTAGTTGTCTTAAGCGGCTAAAGAGGCTTACCGCTCTTGCATGGGCAAGGGGAGGGGGAGGATGCTTGAAGGTTTACTGAGGTGGCACATCTGGGATGGGGGCTGACACCAAGGGTCTCACATTTATTGACCACTTACTGTGTGCAGAGCACTGTACTGCTTGGGAGAGTACAGAAAACAGAGTTGGCAGACACGTTTCCTCTCTAAAGTCTTAATTTTCACATGAACTGCATGTCGACATGTCTCACCATATATTTTGATTACCCGAAGCCTCTCCCAAGTCTGGAGTCTTGAACCATCAAAATCCTTTCCCAGACCATGTCTTTCTAAAAGTGATGCATCTGTTTTAACTGAGTCTTGGAAAGCTGAATTGGGGTTTTGTGCTGTTTTCATGGTATTTCTTAAGCACTTATTATGGGCCAGGCACTGTATTTATAAGCAGGTTAGATACAAGCTAATCACGTTGGACACAGTCCATATCTCACAAGGGGTTCTCAGTCTTAATTCCTATTTTACAGATGAGGTAACTGAGGTATAGAGAATTTAAGCGACTTGCCCAAGGTCAAACAGCCAACAAGTGGCAGGGGTGGGATTAGAACCCAAGTCTTTCTCACTCCCAGGCCCATGCTCAATCCACCAGGCCATGCTGCTTCTGTTGCTAAGTTGTTACTAAGTAGCTCTGTATGTTATCCATTCCTGCTTCTAATATTTTTACCTCTAAGCAGTCTTCTTCCAAACATCTCATGTGTGTGAATCAATAGCAAACCAGGCAGTAAACACTTATCTGTGCAGCCTGCTGCTTTTCAACTTCTTATTTCTTGTTTCTTTGCTCTCACCACTCGCTTCTTCCCACTACCGTCTCTTCCCTTTTTTGACTGCCTTTTTCACTTTTTCCCCTCAGAATGGTCATTCTGTCTCTTTCTGTATTTCCAGGTGTATTTTGCACCTGATTTCTCTTTTCTTCTGTCACAAACTCTTCCCACTTACATATTCTTTTCTCTGTATTTTTCATTCTCCTTTGTTCCCTTTTATTTTCTTCTCTCACTTTCCTCTCACTTTCTTGTTTCATTGATACTCTTTTCCTCAGGCATGGAGCTGAACTGCTACAGGTCAAGACCTTGTAACAAGAGAGAAAGAGAAAACCCTAGAGAAGTCATTTTTCTTCTGAGTCAGCATCCCTTGAAATAACAGAATCATTTTTTCTCCAATAAAAAAAACCCATTCTTCCTCTTCCAAAATGCCTTCTTGACCCTTCTCCCCTCAAACCTTTCTGTTCTGTAGGTTCCCCATAAATTATTGGTTTGGCAACTTCCATTTTGGGACACTCCTGAACCTCTACTTTCTACTTCAAATTCTTCATGCCATTTCTTCACCTGAAAGTCCTGGCTCTCACGTGAAAGAACTCTCCCTCATCTGGGAGTAGATTTCATACACAGATGGGGACAGAAAAATGTACCTGAGGAAAATCTTGTTGATATTATGGCACCATATCTAGAAATGAGTTGAAAAGAAATACTGTACAATAATCTGAAATCATTTAACCATTAGGTTTTAGGGTAGGTCTGAGAAATGTCATGGGAAACTCATTCTGACATTCTGGATCAAGGCAACCTAATGGAATGAAAGGGGTCTCCTGGATCAGTTTCTGCTGTGCTCAGCACCAGGGCCTGAATGAGTCCATGTTTCCCATGGACAAAGGAATTCTGGGATCACGGATAAGAAGAGAGACAGGCAAGCAGTCCATAACAGATAGTCCCCAGCAGCAGGTCCTTCAGGGATCTCAGCATTTCTTCACTTCGTCCCTGCCAACACATAATCAGGTGAATAATTCTCACCCTTGCCTTGGGCTGTGGCCACCTAGGCAAATGTCCTCAATAGCACCTGTGCCAGCTGCTATAAAGCCAGGAAACTGTTGGCTTTTGGGTACTTCAAAAGACCTGGAATTGGTGTCATTGTTGAATTGAGAATCTGCAGGCACAAATATAATAAAGAGCTTTTAATCTTTACTTCTTTTCTAAAGAATGCATTCATTATTGAAGTAAGGCAGCATAGCCTAGTTGAAAGACCAAGGAACTGGGAGACAGAAATAATCTTACTGGGTGATCTTGGGCCTCAGTTTCCCCTCATCTGTTAGTACAGTGCTCTGCACCCAGTAAGTGCTCAATAAATGACTGAATGATTTCCTTATCTCTTAGGCTGTGATCCTCATAAAAGGCAAGGATCCATGTCTTATTTGATTATCCTGTATCCATTTTAGCATTTAGAACAGCACATTGACACATAGTAAGTGCTTAATAAAGCCTACAATTATTATTAATATTCAGATCTCTCTACTGGGCACTTAACGAGACATGTAGGGGAAGTAAAACAATATGCCTGTCCTTAAGAAACTCATTATCTAGTGGGGAAGACAAGATGACCTAAATAGAGACTACATAAATATTAAACATAACTGGAAAAGAAATCAACAACAAATGAATAAGTAGGTAAATACTGAAATGACTGAGGGAAGAGGTTGGGATTAATAAGGGAAGACCACAGGGAGGAAGTGGCTTTGTAGAAGGCCTTTGAAGGAGAGAAGACCAGAGGAAAGATTCTATAAATGGCACTTCATGTAAGGTGAATAGCAGCTTTTATTGTATCAGTGATCAGCATCCTGAATTCCTGACCATCTTCTGGAGGAAAGGTGAAGGGTTTTTTTTTTTTTATGGTACTTATCAAGCCCTCACTATATGCCAAGCACTATTTTGTATGGTGGGGTTTTGCTTTCACTTGCAAGGCTGGTTTGAGTTGGCTTTCCTCCATCAGGATGGTTTGGGTCCATCAGAGGTCGAAGGTTAAGTCCTCGGCCAATCTGACTGAGCCACTCCATTGGCCATGAGAAAAAAATTTCCAGGTAAAAAGTATGGTTTAGTGTCAGGAAGGGTGATGCTTTCTCTCTGATAAAGGTTGCCATTTCAGCACTCGCAGGTTTTCTTAGAGAAAATGCTGACAACTGTTCACAGCAGGCAGAGTCTGACTCGGGGATTGATTTTTCGCAATCTGAATTGATCCTCTTGTTGACGATCTTAAAACGTCCTGCTGTCCTGGACTTTTCAACTCCCGTCACAGAAGAGCAACAAGAATACTTTGCACCAACACCACTCACCAACTAATATCTTCTATAATCTTAGCACTGCTTCCATGTTCCTGTCACTAACAAATCACCAGGATTTGGGCAAAGCAGCAGACTCTCGATGCTTTACTCTCTAGCCAGGAGTCAATGTCAGCCCAAAATGCCTCGTCTGGGCTCATGTAGTCAACATAAAAACATGTCAAATGTTGAAATAAGGATCCAGTTACTTTGGACTTTGTAATTTTGTGCTATTAATAGACATCAGAGGGGTATGAAAGAAGCCATCTAGTGACTGCCCAGTTCGTTGTGGGCATGGAATGTGTCTATTGTTATATTGTCCTCTTCCAAGTGCTTAGTGCAGAGCTCTGCATACAGTAAGTGCTCAATAGATACGACTGAATTAATGAATGGATGAATGAATGAAAGAAAGAAAATACATAGATCAGGAGCCTTAATTGCATCTCCCATTTGTCACGTGCCTCTTTCTCACATTTTACTTGCCCATTCATAGTAACTGCCACCTCAGGAGGAACTGTCTGGAGCTGTTTGCAACAAGAGGAGAGGAAGAAGGAAAAGAAACAAGGGAAAAAATGGAGAGGAAAAGAGGAAGACTCCATTCCATTTTCCAGCAAATGTCCTTGGATAGGGCAGAATCCAAATGATTAAGAATAGGGAAAAGAATTGCAGATCCAGAGGGAAGTAACAATATGTTTAAGAGACTCTGGGTAAATTCATTAATAACTAGATTATAAGATCCTTGAGGGTACTTACAACTCTATTGTATTATATTTTATCAAAAGTTTAGTACAGTGCTCTGCACACAGTAAGTACTCAATAAATACCATTGATTGATTGATTGAAGAGTTTCTGTTGCCACTGTTGGAGACAGAATACTCAATTTAATGCATCATCGGTCTCACCCTGTTTGGTCCAGTATTCTTAGATATTCATGATATTTACTCTGTTACACTCTCTCCCTCAGGGTGGAATCTCATCTGCTCCCTCAGCTTCAGTTATCTCTTGGGTGTGGATGACTCCCAAATTTACTTCACTAGCGTTAATCTGCATCTTCACTACAATCTCATATTTTCTCCAGGATCTCTGCCTGGATCTACCACCAACATCACAATTTCAATATGTCTAAAACTGAACTCCTCATCTTCATCTTCCCAATCAAATCATCTCCTCCACCTCACTTACTCATCACAGTTGACAACACTACTATCTTCCCCTCCTTGCCTCTAAAGCCCTTATGTTGCCATTTCCCTTGATTTCTCCCTCTTTCAAGCTCCCTTCTTCAAATAAATCCATAGCACGTTCACAATTACTTGTCCAAGGGCACACAGTCAGTAGCTCTGCTGGTTTTGGAATCCAGTGTTCGGTCTACCAGGCCTCCCAGTTTTCATAGACTCTCTGAAAGAAAATTCTGATTGGTGGACACAGAATCATTTGTCTTGGACCTTTCCTAGCTTAAATGAAATCAAAAGCCTACCAGCAAGGAAAGAGCTATTTGACATCAAAACGTGCGTGTGGTTAAGACAGTGGTCTGCACACAGTTAAGCTCTCAATAAATACGATTGAATGAATGAATGAATGAATGAACAGACACATAAACCATTGAGGAGAGAAATGTTTATTCTCAAAGAGGATCTGGTGCCTTAGTTCTGCATCATGATAGACTCAAATGTCTTCTTATGAGAAAAGTTGTCCTCAGCAATGAATGTCCATGGTTTCACTGTGTTTAAAGGCAGACCTGTAGTATAATGGTTTAGTATAATGGTTTCATGTTGTTTCATTTTATTTTTTAAAATGAATTTGTCCTGAAATGGTAAAAAAATTGGAAACAGCTGTGTAAGACACTACTTTCTCTTCCATTTATAGCTTTGTCGACCAATATAAACTTCATCATTTCAGTGGCATTTCTCCCCCACATCCAGATGTTATGGATTTCTCAATAATCCTCAGCAAAATTGCCAAAACCAACAAGAAGTTTTAACATGTAAATTCAACATATTGTTTCATGCTCATCAGCCCTGTCCTCATCAGATTTCAGATGCTCTGCAGTTGACACAGCTTCAAGTAAGGGACTCTGAGTCATCATCTTATTGTGGGATGAGATCTTTTTAAATGTGTGGGGTTTTTTTTTTGTCTGATTCATGAACTGCTTTTTGAAATTCTAAAAATGGTTCATGAATTGCTTTGGAGCTAGCAAAAATTAATAATAATGAGCCCATTTGCAGTACACTGAAATGAACTGATTATCATTGCAAGCTGGGACTAATTTTGATTCCTGATGGCAGATAGGGTGGCATGAAGGTCCTTGGGCTCTCAACAGAGCTGATTTTATTGTATGAGAGAGAAAATATTTTAATGTCCTTCCTCCTCATTAGGTACGTGGAAAATTCAGGAGTCAGGTTATTATCATATTAGATCAGACCACTAATCTTCTTTGCTCAATGTCGTTTAGCAGTTGCAACTTCATTTTAAGCAGAAAATGCAGGCATGAAGAGTGGAATTCTTTGCTGATAAAGAACAGCGAGGGGATCGAACAACAAGGGAATCGTGTCCTGAAGAACAGTCCTGATAATCCTGACCTATTATCCAAACTAGAGTCTGACGCTGCCATCGTTGTTGGATTAGGGGCTACTCATACAGTTGAAGCCATACGATTGCTTCCCCTTATGGCTTCTTATCACTTCAACCCTAGGTAACAGTAGGGGACATTGTATGTTACCATAAAGAGTGAGTTATTTGGTCACACTTCATGGAAAAATATATATACAAGGACATGGAATAATGGTGCAGAGGACTTTTGATTCCTTTTTATTTTCATATAGACCTTCACTGTCCCCTGAAGTATCCCAAAAACCTAGGACCATTCTAGAAAATAGAGGTGATTTTTTATAGGCATTTTAAATATTCATACATCTATGTACATTTTTATTTTTCTAGTTCATGAGAAAGCAATAGACACATTCACACACCCCTAACAGACACACACACACACACACACACATGCACACACTGATAGATTCTTGCTTTCTCATGAGCTGGGGTAACCTGTGATACCCTTTTTCCTTTAGTTTTAGAAAACCACATATCTTATCCCCATGTTTCATGTTACCAAATCTGTTGGGTGAATGTTTGAAAGCAATACTCTGTGAAAAGGAAATTATTTTGATGGACAAAGTTTGACCTCATATAGCTGAGCACACAATAGGATGAAATTACTTGAATCTAAAGTTGGATTAGCATGTCCATAATGCTCCAAATAATGAAATCATCTTAATACTTAGAAAAATTATATGTATCCTTTGACATGCCATGGACTAAGGGAAATTTAAGAAAGCTTCTCCCTCAAACTATCTTTTACAAAGATAACTTGAGTTTGGTGGAGATCCCTTTCAGGATTGGAAGGTTTCCATTTAATGATGCATTCAGAGGGCTGCTCCCTCCTCCTGTAAGGCAAATATTCACTGATGTGCATTGTTCTCTGTGGAGTTGCATTTAGATGATTTATTCTTTTAGAACCAAAGCCAACAAATACACAGTTGCTCCAGAAGTTTCAAAATTTCAACTTCTCACTTGCCATGCTATAAGATAGCCGTGATTTAGTCAAAGCTTTTTAATTTTCATAAACGATCAGTGGCATGGAAATGCTCAATTATCACAGGAAGAAAAACAAGAACAACAATATAAGCAAGGAAATGGAAGACTGTCAAAAATAGAGCTGGGTGGAAAGGGGAGAAGGCAGACTTTGGAATGGCAATGGCTCCATTATTGATGGTGTGAAAAAATAGATGAAGGAGACTTAGTTTAGGCAAAGACATTCAACTCTTTCCTATTTTTTCTAGTTGTTGCCTACAGATTAAGAACCAGAAAATATCTTGAAAATGACAAGTTAGAGCAAGGAGTGATGTTAAGTCACTCTTTTTGGAAATGCATAGAATTCATAAATGCCAAATCTTACAACATTTAAAGGCCCCAAACTCACATAACAGTCAATGGGAGGTGTAAAATGTGAACTGAGACCAGAAATATCACATCATATAAAAGGAATTTTTTTTAAAATAGCAAAAAGTGAACTCCATACTGTTAGAAAAAAAGAACAGAAATCAAATCAAACAAAGCAGGCTCAGTGCATGCTATAGCAGAGTCTCATTGGGATGAGGACACTGCATCCTCTGGGTTGGGGTTTGGGGGAAGAAATTGAGAAGTCAACAATAGTACTTAATGATCCGGTAGGAATTCCAAGATCACGGCCCTCTTTGATAGACCATTGGATCAATGAAGAGGTGGACAGCTCTTCCAGCCCCTTCCTGATGGAGTAACTGAAGCAAGCCCACCTTGCCCCTCCCACTGTGTCATCTCCTGAATCCCCAGCAGGGTCATCGAAGCTGGAACTGGAGTGTCACTTCCATGAGGAAAACTGGAATGGTGTCCCCAGAACACCAAGATCTCTGGAGCCATGCCACAGTTCCCCTATAAAGTTACATGTCTACCAAGAAGATGAGAAGCAGCATATCTTAGTGGGAAGAACCGGGACCTGAGAATCAGAGGACCTGGGTTCTAATCCCTGCTCTGCCACTTATCTGCTGTGAGACCTTGGGCAAATCACTTCATTTCTCTGTGTCACAGTTATGTCATCTGTAAAATGGGGATTAAAATTGTGAGTCCCATGTGGGAAATAGATTGTTTCCAACCTGATTAGCTTGTATCTACCCAGTGCTTAATACAGTGCCTGGCACATAGTAAGGGCTTAACAAGTGTCTTTTAAAGAAAAAAAAAGAGGGTGCTTGGTTAGAGAATTTGTAATTATTCAGCCTGGAAATTCAAAGGCTGAAGATATCACAGTAATGATGATTAAAATAACAGATATTCATGAAACATTTATTTTTTGCTAAGTACTATGCTAAGCACTGGAGCACACAGTCCCTGTCCCACATGAAGAATAAGGGGGCAGGAAAATAGGCATATAATCCCCATTTTACAGATGAGGAAACTGAGGCACAGAGCAGTGTAAAGACCTGTCCAAGGTTAAAGAACAGACAAGTGGTGGAAGTAGAGTTAGAATAATACTGAACATCATCATCAGTTGTTCTCCATTTCTTTTATGAATGGAACCACATAAACGGGACTGAAATGCGGCAATGTCTAGGTGGATTGTCTAATGGAAGCTTCTCAGAGGAAGGTAGTACTACTTATTAAATGCTGACCATAAACCACATATACTGTGCTAAAATACAGAATAATCTGATCAGACACAATCCCTGTCTCTCGTGGGGCTTCCAGTCTAAGACTTAGAGAAAGCAGGAATTCTATCCACGTTTTCCAGACGAGGAAGTTTAGACACAAAGCGGTTAAGCGAATTGCTCATATAGCAGAATACTGGCAGTGCTGGAACAAGAACCCAGATATCCTGAGGAAGGTACTAAGGAGTGCTCTGACTCACCTCTCAAGTCTACTGTTGGCTCAAAACTGAACCCGATAATTGTGGTTTTGTAAAACGGATAGCACGACTCACCTTTTCCATAAGACAGCACCAAAGATCTTTTCCTGTAATAATCTGGAACTTTACACTCCACTAGGTGTATGCAAAATGCTCTTAACATTACCTCGTTCACACATAGATTGGGACCAAGCATAAACATTGGCCTTATGGGTCAATTTGGTTGGCTTGTTTGGTATCCCGGTAACAAGAAAGAGTCAGCTACGACAAAATGATTTTCTGCATTGGATTTCTCTAAGTAATTCAGGGAGAAAAGAAGCCTCAACTATCACCACTTAGTTATGTTCTGTGAGTTGTGTTCTGTAATTACTTTACTGGGCCTTGACATTTCAAGACCTAACAGGAATTTAAACAACAGCAGAAACTCAGATATATTTAAGTCTACCAAGGCTACAAAGAAATTTCTACACAGTTAGTCCGTGGAATAGACTTACTGACATTGCAAAAGAACAAAAAAGCCTTCACTCACCTATCGGACATTCTGGGAGTCTGTACTTATCTGTCAGTACATGCAGAGGAGCTGGGAGTAAAATTGGAAATATTATTTTTTATGGTATTTGTTGAGTGCTTATTATGTGCCAAACACTACTTTAAGTGCTGGGATAGATACAAATTAATCAGGTCAGACACAGTCCCTGTCCTTCTTCAGGCTCTCAGTCTAAATAGGAGGGAAAACAGGTATTTAATACCTATTTTACAGTTGATGAAACTGAGGCACAGACCAGGGAATGTGTCTGTTTATTGTTAATTTGTACTATCCCAAGTACTTTGTACAGTGCTCTGCACACTGCAAATGCTCAATATATTCGATTGAGTGAAAGTTAAGTGACCTGCCCAAGGTCACACAACGAGCAAGTGGTAGAACTGGGATTGAAATCCAGGGTGTTCTGACTTTCAGGCTTAGGTCTTTCCAGGAGGCAACTCAACTTCTCTATCAATTTATTGTTTTATTGCACTCTCCCAAGAGTTTAGTACAGTGCTCTGCACACAATCGCCTTGATTCTATTTAGTTGCCATTGTTTTTATGAGATGTTCTTCCCCTTGACGCTGTTTAGTGCCATTGTTCTTGTCTGTCTGTCTCCCCCGATTAGACTGTAAGCCCGTCAAATGGCAGGGACTGTCTCTATCTGTTGCCGACTTGTTCATCCCAAGCGCTTAGTACAGTGCTCTGCACATAGTAAGCGCTCAATAAATACTATTGAATGAATGAACAATAAGTGCTCAATAAATACAGCTGGATGAATGAATGAATGAATGAATATCATTTTAGACTACATGGGTAGGATATGGAATTTTAGGGTTTGGCCCAGTTTTTACTCACTCAACTTTCTTTTTAACTAAGACTAAATCAATATGCCCTCCATGCTATAATTCATGAAGAAAGTTTAGTTTTCCTCAAAATGTCATCCCCATTCTGCATTTTGGAATGGGAAATTGAGTGGCCAAATGGAAAGAGCAAGGAACTGGAAGTCAGGTGACAGGAGTCAGGTTCTAGTCCCCATTCTGTCACCTGCCAGCCATGTGACATGAGACAAGACATTTAATTGCTCTGTACCTCAATTTCCTCATATTTAAAATGGAGGTCAAATACCTCCTTATCTTCCCTGTAGAAGCAGTAGTCGTTACAGAAGTAGCACTGGAATCAACACGTGAAAAATTTGAGAAGCCCATATCAAGCAAGTGATACAGTCTCTGTCCACAAGGATCTTATACTCTGGTAGAGAAAAAACATATAAAAGCATATACCAAAAAGTAACCAAAATAAATAATTGAATGTACAATTAAACGAATAAGAGCTAAGGATGGAGGCAAGTAGATAAATAAATATTAATGTACTTTGTGTGGGTCAGAGACTATTTCCAATCTGTCTATTTTATAACTACACCAGTGTTTGGCACACAGCAAACATTTAATAAATCCTTATTGAGTACTAGTATTATTTTATCATTATTATTATTATTAATGGATTGTTTACAAAGAACGGTCATCTTAAAATGTGTGGTAAACAGCTTTTCTGGTATGGGATTTCCTTTCCAGCACTCTCTGAAGAGTCAGGAGTTTCCTTGGTAACTGGCTTCCTTTTCCACCTTCTTTATTTGCTCCTCATTTTTCTGCACTAATCAACTCACCCGGCTTGTTTCATCTCCTCTGCTATGTAGCTATGTCAGTGTTTATGCTTTGGTGGGCTTGATGTTCATTATATCAAACTTCTATGAATGAGGCCTGGGAGCTCTTACGTGCATAAGCATTCTGGGCATTGAACACCTAAAGTAAGTAAATAAATAAATAAGTAAATAAATAAATAAAGGGTATGGTCTTTGACGGTCTGAAGGACCGAAATGCTCATTAACTGCAAGGCACTCCACCCACCATGTAGCAGCATCTAAAGAAGGAAAAAAAGGTGTTAACGAGGGTAATTAGAGTAAGTTTGATGTAGTTAGTAGCTGAGGGACAGTAGTCCTCGTGCAGGAATTAATGTTGAAACAGGGCTGGCTTATAATGAAGTTAGCGTGGGTGATGGAAATTTTTAGAAGTGCAAAAATAGAAAGGGCACCTATAGTCAAGTAGAATTGACAAAACTGAAAATAGATGACATATCCCAACTTAAATAAGTTTTTGAAAAATTTAGATACCTATGTCCCTAACTACTTTTATTCTTCCAAACAAATTTGGAAACTTGTATATGTACATTTCCATTCTGGATGTAGATGACTTGGTGTTAAATTGAAAAGACGTAAATCAAAAGTGACAAATGGTGATCAGAAGATGGCTACCTACCTACTTTAGGTTCAAATATTTTCAAATACAGAAGAAACAAATGGAAGATAAATAATGTTGTAATATTACAGGATATGCAGTGTATGTATTTGTGTGTCTGTCTGTGGGTGTGTATGTATATGGTGCATGTGTGCATTTCTGAAAAGAGATTTCAAAATTTTAGGAATGATTTAATGTGACTGAGTTGGTTCTTCTTTAAAATATTTCAAATTAGACAAATATTTATAGATGAATAAAAAAAGAAATGCAATTTTAATTCTGGAGAAAGATGGAGGGTAATAAAATTGGGAAAACACACAGATACACATGCACAGACACACACACTCCCCTCTAAATATTAAGCCTTGCTCCTAAAAGCTCATAAGCTCATCAGAATTGTGCCTAATGTAATGAAGACCTCATCATCATTAGAGTGCAAGTCAGTTGGTGAGGATTTGCATACTTGTTTTGTAAATGTTACATGGGTGAAATTATTAATTAGCATCTAATTAATATTTGTGTTGCTGAGAATGTATTTTTTAAATCCTGGAACCAAGGATATATAGAACAGTTAATTATCCACCTCTGATCTTTAAAATTCCTAGTTGCCAAATGTATCTAATACAAGGCATACATTAATAAGGCTAGACCTTAAAGAATTTCACTTTTATTTAAATCAGCTCAGTTTGATTCTTTTCATTTTGAAACTTTGCTTCTCTGCTCTAGGTTTTTGTCATCACAGCAATTCTAACTCAGACAGATTATCTGCTTCTGGGCCTGTCCTGCATGTTGGACAAAAGTGAAAAAAAAAATCACTATTCAGTTGTCCAGTGCAATGTAATGCTCTACAATGTATATATTGAACTAATGGGGGTTAGGGGAAGGGGAAAGGGCAATATGGGCCCACTCCTTCTGTTATTGCTTGAAGTAAACAAATCCTTACTTCAGGAGAGGAATCACATCCCCGATGACAACAGTATATACTGTTGCCTTCTCCACATCTCCTCCAGGTAAATGATGAATTAAAGGGCCCAGGAGTAATGTTATAGCTGAGAACCACGCAACCCATCACCCAACAGGACTCAACAACCAAACAGGACTCTTAGTCTAAAAGGGAGGGAGAATGGGTACTGAATCTTAATTTTACAGATGAAGAAACTGAGGCACAGAGAAGTTCAGTGACTTGCCCAAGGTCCCAAAGCAGACAAGTGGCAGAGCCGGGAATAGAACCCCTGATACTCTGACTCCCAGACCCATACTCTTTCCACTAGGCCATTGCTGCTTCCCTAAAAACTCATTAAAATCACATCTCCTCCAAGAGCCCTTCCTTGATTAATCCTTCCTTTCCCCCTTTTCCTTCTTCCTTTTGTGTCATCTCTGCACTTGAATCTGTACTCTTTAAGCACTTGATATAATAATAATGGTATTTGTTATGCACTTACTATGTGCCAAGCACTGTTCTGAGCACTGGGGTAGATACGAGATAATCAGGTTGTCCCACATGGGACTCACAGCCTTAATCCCCATTTTACAGATGAGGTAACTGAGGAACAGAGAAGTGAAGTGATTTGCCTAAGGTCACACAGCAGACAAGTGGCAGAGCCAGGATTAGAACCCATGACCTTTTGACTCCCAGACCCGAGCTCTCTCCACTACGCCATGCTGCTTCTCCATCTTCACCCCTCCCTCAAGCCCACAACACTTACGTACACATCCTTAAGTCATTTATTTATATTAATGTCTGTCTCCTGCTCAAGACTGTGAGCTCCTTGTGGGCAAGGAGCATGTCTCACAACTCTGTTGTATTGTACTCTCCAAAGTGCTTAGTACAGTATTCTGCACACAGTAAGTGCTCAGTAAACACCACTGATTGATTGATTGATACTTGATTGATTGATACTACAGGACAAGTTTGCCTCAACGTAGAAGCACAGTTGCTTCACTGGGATGCAGAGGAATGTCAGCTGGATTGACTGTACAATCACCAGGGGCAAACCTCAGCAATCCCATTTCCAACCCTCTTAGCCCCATCCTTAAATATTTACTTTCCCCAAAAACTTGCTCCCCCGCCTCAAGACTGTAAACTCTTGGAAGGCAGGAGTCAAGTTTACTAACTCTATTGTACTTTCCCAACCACTCAGTAAAGTGCTTTGCCCATCTAAATGCTCGCTAAATACCACTGACGGAATGATTGAATGACTGATTCCTATGGGGCGTATTTGCACTCAACAATATTTATTAATACCGATGTCATGGATGAGAGACTTACTGAAATATGTAGTACAGTGACTAGAACGCAGTGTGCAGAATAGAGTTTGGAGGTATCTCTCTATTAGTAGTAGTGAGAGCAGCAACAGCAATTATTGAGCACCTACTGTAAGCAGAGCACTGTACTAGGTGTGTGGGAACTGTGCACTAGAAATCAAAGAGAAGGCCCCTGCCCATGAAGAAATTACAATCTAAATAATCCCTCAATCCTGCTTTGAGCCTCATACTCAATTTTATAGTCAAAGCAAAGAGTTGGGCATCCCTGGAAAGGGATATTACGGGAAATTTGGCTAAGGTCGGTGTAAATTCTGTGCCCTGAATGGAACCCTTTGCAACCACATGATTTTCCAAAGCTATCTTCAAGGCAGTGATAGGTCTCTTTAGATTAAAATCAACCACTTCAATGGTGTAAGTAGCACTGTTGAAAGGTAGCATTGTCCTATGGCCTCATAAGATTAATTGCCTCTTAGCTTCTGAAAAGCACGTTGGATGAAAAAGGGAAAACCTGATTGGTTATACGTATATATCTTCTTACTTTACCGGTTCCGAGAGGAAACCTAGATGCAAAAACCTAGCAAAAACCTAGATGCTTTGTTAAGATCAAATTCATTCAAGTCTCAACAGGACTGTTCTACATCACATGTAAAGAAAGTGTTTCTGCTATGAAAACTGCAGTATAGAGTGTATTTCAGGGAGCTCTACTACTGGTAAATATGTTGTTGCTGCATTATTTTAGATAACTCTACTTTATTCTTGAAGACATAACCCTAGAGGTAATCCCCAGTTCTCCTTTCTGCCTTGGGAAATGTGATCCCTTGGCAAAATTGCTGTTTTTCATTTGGTATTTACAGCTTGAAGCCACTGTAGAGAAACAACTTTGGAAAACAACTGACCTTTGGACACTCTCTGAGCTTATGTTTGTTAATGATAAAGAGGGCTTTGCAAAACAAATAGGGGATTGCCAGCAAACTTTGATTTCGTTTGCCAATCAAATGATAGTTATAAGGACACATGGCCAGCCTCTTACTGACAAGAGACAAGAAAATTATTCAAGAAATCTCCAAACTCCATTGCCAGATTCCTAAAAATGCTTTGTATTTAAACCTGAAATCCTGAAAGCAATGTTGTTTATAACACATGCAGAATAAAAGTATTCTTAATTTTTAAAAATGACAATTTTTTTTAGCTAAACCATGTCACATTTATGACAACAGACAAACTACTTATTTTGGCAGTTTATGACTTAATGAAGCATTTAAGTATCAATACAAGGCTTTATTAAATAGAAACATATGGCAAACGATACCATTATTTAGATATTCAAATGTTTAAGAACTGTTATAGTTTAACAATGTAAATAATACCTAGTTGATTTAGCACTTCATTGCTAAATTTCAGAAAATATTTAATAGATCATTGAACATCTTGTCATTGTATTTACAACCAAGATCACAATTTCACTTTGCTGGGGGTCACAGATTTCTCATGTAAAAGTTTCAGTATATGCGGAGCTCACTTGAAATCTGAAACTAATCTCAAGTGAAAGTGAGTTTTGTTGACTTGTTTTCTGGGTAATCAGAGGTTGTCCAGAAGTAAAACTCCTTCACAGTTCACTTCAATTAGCAGTTCCTGATCTCTAAGATAGGTAGGTACAATCGCTAATCCATTTTCAATAGACTTCAATATCAATAATGTTATCAGTGTCACCACCATTTAATGAGCCCAAAGCACTTGAGAAGCATACAAAAACACTCCAAGAGGCAGTTCATGCAGTCAAGGAATTTATAATCTGTGGGAGAAAACAGTAGACAGAAATCACCAAATATACCGTTGCTAAGAATGAGAAACTAGATATAGGTGTTATCAAGGCAATCAACTTAAGTGCTAAATGGATTTCTTCAATGTTGCCTCCATGGAAAAAGTATGGTACCGAGAACCAGGGGATTTGGGTTCTGATCCCAGTTCTGCCATTTGCTTGCTGTTTGGTCTTGGACAAGTCGCTTGATTTGTCTGTGCCTCAGTTTCCTCATTTGAAAAATGGGAATAAAAGACCTGTTTTTCCCTCTTAGACTATGAACCACAAGTGGGTCAGGGACTGTATCCAGTGTATCTTGTACCTAGTTTTTTGGCTTTTATTAGAAGCTCTTAATAAATACCACCAACCATAACCAATACGTAAGCGGATGAATACAGAAAGGCTAAGATGGTGATGGGATGGTAAGACTGAAAGCAGAGGAGATTCATCAGGGAAGTCCTGGAGGGAGTGTCTGTGTGCTTTGATATTTAAAAGTCCTGTAGTTAAGGTCCCTTGAATTTTTCTAACTTTCGGTGCCAGATCAGATTATTTGGTTCCAGATTCTCAAATCTGGTTCCGAGACACATTAGCGGAGCCATGTAGGTTCTTTGCAGAATTCCTGTACCCAACTCTTGCCAGTCATTCAGTTTCTCATCACCATGAGCCCCTGCTTTACCAATGAAAAATTTTAAAATAGTATTTTAAAAAATGTTTTGGTACAATGAAGGCAAATTATTTTCAAGATATAGACCTCTCCATGATTGCCAAATTCTTCACATATATGGTAATAGCATGTCTACACAATGTCCTTTTCCACTCTACTCACACTTTTTAAATCTTAACTAAACAATATTATATGATATAGTCATTAATAATGCTGAGCCTCTTTTAGACAAGCTATATACAAAAGTGTAAGAAATCTTGGATGAGGTCCAGAGTGAAGTGATTCTGCTCTAAGTAGTGGCTTATAACATTCAGTCTCATTTTATTTTGTATACTATCTTTCATACAAACTGTACTAAAACACGTTCCAGAGTTACTGTAAATAATTCAATTACCAAGCTCAATAATGGATGATAGCAGAGAGAAAGAAATTAAGAGGCAGAGGAGGTTGGAGAGACGTGTTTTCAGCTGAGAGGTGAAATGAGATAATCGTGAAGCAGTGTGGAGTTACTGACACTGACAACCCTAGTGGATACGGGACAGGAAGACACATGTGGCGTGATGTGTGATAGAAAGAACACAGTGGATATTGTGATGATGTCATACCCCCCATTTTGTGGTAGCCTGCCTGAGGGTCGTGGGAACCTAGAGCCTTAGGGAGCGACTCCTTAGCTCCCACTTCTCCAGCTTCCCCTGGTAGACAGGGAGATAGGACACACAAGAAAAAGAACTACTTTCAATGGGAGCAGTGTAAAATTCAGCATTCAAGAATTAAGAACATTAAATAAGGAGGTAAACAGCACATTGACGAAGCCAACAGGCCTTGATTAGGAATGGTCTCAGGCACCAGAACATTCTTCCAATCAGGAAGCCAGACTCCGGGTCGATCAGCACTCCAGTGGAAGGTCAGGCTACTCTCCTTCAATGTCAGAAGGACACGTGAATGCTCTCTCAGCCATCCCCTGAGGACCATAAAGCTCACAGTGGAGAAGTGAGACCTGGATTGCCTTCTGCTCCTGCAGAGAATGGGTCAGTCCAGAAAGAATTCATATACAATCTGAAGCCAAGATAGTCTAAAGCTGAGCCCCAGAGTGTGGGATTTACATCTGGCTCTTCACCTAACCGACCCAACTCAATGAGGAACTCCAAGGTCACGGACGCAGAAGGGACCTGCGTACATGAAGCATCTCTCATAGGCAGTCAGTCATCACTCACTTTCTTTTTTTTAAGTATCTGTTAAGCACTTATGTGTCAGACACTTCACTAAGCATTGAGGTAGATACAAACCAAGCAGCTTGGACACAGTCTATGCCCCATATAGGGCTCACAGTCTTCCTCCCCATTTGACAGATGAGGTAACTGCTGCACAGAGAAGATAGGTGACTTGTGTACGTTGTACGCTGTACAGCTCATGTACGCTGTACATGAGAAGCAGCGTGGCTCAGTGGAAAGAGCACGGGCTTTGGAGTCAGGGCTCATGAGTTCGAATCCCAGCTCTGCCACTTGTCGGCTGTGTGACTGTGGGCGAGTCACTTAACTTCTCTGGGCCTCAGTTCCCTCATCTGTAAAATGGGGATTAAGATTGTGAGCCCCACGTGGGACAACCTGATTCCCCTATGTCTACCCCAGCGCTTAGAACAGTGCTCGGCACATAGTAAGCGCTTAACAAATACCAACATTATTATTATTATTATTACGTTCACACAGCTGAAAGGTAGCAGAGCTAGGATTAGAACCAGGTCCTTCTGACTCCCAGCCCAGTTAGGCAAAGCTCTGGGGTTTCCATTAGGCAACACTGCTTCGCCAATCGCCTGGGAGCGACTTGTGGTCCTAGGAAATTCCCGGGGTCTTCCAAACATGTGAGGTGTTATGAAGTTGTATAGCAGGTTTAGAATCCCAAGGTTTGGAAGGAACTTTGGACCCTCTGGCCTGATAAGTCTTAACTGGGGAACTGAGGGAATGGTAGTATTCATCCACCTAGAAACCTCTGTGCAGCTCTGCCTGTCCTTATTCAGTCCTGCCCTCTCTAGGTTTTCAGGCTTAGAGAGGGGGGTGGTTCTGCAGTTTTGGTCAGGGGATGCACCTCAGGAAGACAGAGTGATATAGATATGGCCAGTTTTGGAGAGGGTTAAGATCAGGCAGGAAAGAAGGAAGGAACAGAGGAGAAAGTACAAGGTCAGTTGAGGTGACAGTAGGAGCCCCAGTGGGCAGTGTGGTTGCTGAAGAAGGGGAAGAAGAGAAAGATAATAATAATTAGGGCATTTGTTAAGCGCTTACTATGTGCAGAGCACTGTTCTAAGCACTGGGGTAGATATAGGGGAATCAGATTGTCCCTTGTGGGGCTCACATTTTTTAATCCCATTTTTACAGACGAGGTAACTGAGGCACAGAGAAGTTAAGTGACTTGCCCAAGGTCACACAGTAGACAAATGGCGGAGCCAGGATTAGAACCCACGACCTCTGACTCCCAAGCCTGTGCTCTTTCCACTAAGCCACACTGCTTCTCTAGGCTGGTGACTTCCCCTCCACTTGTCCATATTCCTGCTGCTAGGCTGCTGCTGGGGCTACTGACTTTCCAACCCCTCCTGACACCCTTTCACGGGACTTCAGAAAACAGGAACTACAAAAAGCGTAGACTAACCTATGTAAAATGGGGTGACTGAACCAAACTGAATACCCATTTTTACTTTTCAGAATCTCCTCTCTTACCCTGTCCCACAGTCCCCACTCCAACATCGTTGCCTTTAGATCTCTTGAAGTTCCTGGTTCTTTAATCGCTTTGCAAAAGTTAGTGCATAATTTGGCAAGAACTACCTGCCTTTAGTTGTTTAGCGTTCGCTAAATCAAACAGCAATTATTTTTCACCAAGCATGCGTCAGTCTCTCATTAGCAGCATGTCTTCAGCAATCCATAATTACAGATTGTGTATCTATTAAAGGTTTGATGGATGATTAATAGACTCATCTGCCAACAGGTTTACGGTCCAGGGTTTGCTTTGAAATGAGAGCAAATTTGAAAAACTGAAGCAAAATTCAAAATTCAGCTGTTTCCTACAGTCTTCCAGCTATTTTCTGTGAAGGCTGACTTTCAATTGCCTTCTCCAAAATGCTCTGTAAAATTATTTGAGTTTCTCAAATTATTCTACAGAGGAACACAGACTTGAAAGGCAGATCCCCAAATGCATACATGTATACACACACGTGCATAAACACACACAAACACACACACACACTCACATGCTCTTCCCAGCTGAGAAAACATTTATCACCTTCTGCTTTGGAGCACCCACGCTCTCCCGTTTTCTAAAGTGGGTTCTCTTCTTCTGAGGGATGTTTCTTCCCCCAAAGATGGGAAGATGGAGTGAAGAATATAGTTTGCTATAAAAATGTCATTTTGTAAACCTGGCAACACCTTCAATTTTTCCAGGCAGGCCTTCATTGTCAAACAAAAGGCTGGAAATTATGGCTGTCTGCAAATCTAAGATCGAGAGTATTAGTATGCAAACTGCTGGGTTATAAATAAAAGAGGCATTATACAGTACATAAGCAACGGGGCCATAACACAACATATAAAACCTCAGTTTTTCACTATTTAGTGGTCTGTCACGTAATATCATATGACACCAATGTCTCCCTTTCTGTCTTCCACTCCCAATACGGTATTTCTGTAACCCAGAACTATAAGGCTAAATTAAGCACATGCCCTAACTTTCATAAAAAAAGATCATGGTTAATGATCACCATTTCAGCATATTGTGATACCAAAGAAATACAGCTACAATTCATCCATTGTCTTCTTTGAAATCCTTGGCTTTGAATGTGTTCTCTGCTCTTGGATTTCCGCCTCTTCTACTGTTTATCTCAATCAGAGCATCTTCATGTTCCAAACCATCTCCCACCCAGTGTCCTTCAGCCCCCACAACTCATTACAGAACTACCATTTTAGCAGGAGGAAAACAAATCTTTATTTCTTTGGGTGGTTCCAATTGGAACGCTTTCTTTGTCAAGCTCAAAAGGAAAGTTCTAATACAAAAATGATGGAGGTGCCAAAGAGCTATCCCACCTCATCATTTAGGTTGTTTATTCTGAACAGGACACGACAGACAGAACTCCAGAAACAACCAAACATATAGCAAATGAGCAAGACTCTTTTCTCTAGCAAAGGATAGGTAGTTATTTAAAATTTAAACATCAGGATCTGGCTATGAATTTAACATTAGGCAGCAACTGATTCTTAACACAAGAAGAAATATCTATTCCTCTCTTGCAATAGGGTTGTTGTAAAGGAAGACTGGGGTCAAGTCACCTTGGGGAAGAAAGAGGTAATATCCACTGAAGGTGTTATTATCTTACCATACTTAGCGGTTGAGAATAGCCCAGTTTTTAGCTGTCTATTGAATTAATTTTCTGGACTCTGTTCCCTGACAATTCTGACTTGCGTCCCCCTATCTTGGTTCAGACTTTGGCAGCCAGTGAGAGAAAAAGAAATTTGCTTTACAAGAATTTCAGGCAGAGGAAGTCAGGAAATTGCTGGGTGAACAGGCTTGACGGACATTCCTTTTATACCTTTTGCAAAACTCCACAGAGCCTCCCACAGTGCTTTGCACACAGTGAGATCTCAGCATATATTGTTGGCTGACATTTTCCATTGGGAAGGAATTTGTCACCAGCTGCACAAGCCAGGTCTGAAATATTTTATTCTGTCCCACCACAGTGGGGAGAAAGCTAACATGTAAGCAGGTGCTATCGCTCATTCAGACCCTCAGACTAGAGAGCATCAGATTTGCTAACCCTTAATCTCCAACAACATGAATTCAGAGGCATCCTATTTCGTTCCAGATAATAAGGGCCAGATCCTGCCCTAATCATTGGTCTAATGTATCCTGACTTTTCCCCCTAAATCTTCTGGGTTGTCAGGATGCTGCCAAAGTCACTGAACACTATACCGTCTTCTACTGTGTAGCCAGTGAGCAGACATTATAGGGAGCTTATTCCACCAGCTGGAAACCTGAAGAGCATCTTTGGGTAATGATATTACAGAAAATTTCGTCACTGTCCAAGCACGCTCATGTTGAGATATTGGAGGTGGCTACGGTTTCTTAAACTGAAAGTGGGACAGAGGTCTGGTCTTCCAAGGCCTGGGTTTCCAGGAGGAAGAGCTTCAAGGGGAGGGTTCAAAGTGCCAACACAGTCAGGAAGAAAAAAACAAGAAAGGAAGACAAACTGGAGACCGAGAGACGAGACCGATAGACAGATGGTTACAGAAAGGACAGAGCTACAGACAGGGATGGACACAGAAGGAAGGATCAGAGGCAGAAATGAGCAAACAGAGGCAGTGGCAGACAGAATTAGAGGGACAGTCACACAGAAGGGGCGGCAGGTCCACTCACACACACACGTAAACACACATGCACATAACATGCACAAAGAAGTTACATCCTCACTGAGTTGTTGTCCTTGGCCCTTGGCAAGAAAGAGCAATAGGAGCTGAGAAAGGAAAACTGTAGCAGTGGGATGTGGCTTCACTGACTTCCAACATTTACCATCTCTAGGAAGCAATTCCCGGCCTTAGCTGACATATGACGGAAAAGGCAAGATCTGGCAGAGGTTGGCATAATAGTGGAATGCAGGAAGCACTAAAATGGTTATCACTTCACTATACTTGCTCCTGCATCTCTCTTTGTCCCAGGCTAGGTTTTCTGTCTCTGCCAACCATACCCCTCCATGCTATTCCTGCTGCAGCCAGACTTTGAAATATAAAAATGATTGTGACATTTGTTCACTATGTGCCAAGCACTGTACTATGTGCTGGGGTAGAAATGAGATAATCAGGTCAGACACAGTCCCTGTCCCACATGGGCCTCATGGTCTAAAGGGGAGGGAGAAAGGTCACGTTTTGTGGTCTGGCGAAGCTGAGCAAGGAAGCCATTGTAGGCCAAGGGAAGGGCATGAACAGTGGATGGAAAGTTGGAGGACTGAGGCTGGCTTGGGAGGAGCAAAGAACACAAATGAGAGGGTAGTGGGAGAAGAGAGCAGAACAATAGCAGGAGGTGAACTGATGGGGAATCTGTAAGCTAGTATTCAAGATTTTTGTTTTTCTACTTGGAGCAATCGGGTGCTATTGAAGATTTCTTGAACTCTTAGAATCTCTTTATTAGTGAATTATTCTCTGAATTTATTAGCCTGTGGGCAAAATCACTGTGTCTACCTCAAGCACAGTCAGGTTGGGATATTCAAGGTGGCTAAGCGCTTGGCAGATACCACAATTTTGATCCCCTGGGCTCTGAGTCCTAAAACTGATCAGATTGTATAGGTACCCTAGTGTTTGGTAAAATGCTCGGCACAGGATGTGTTAACAAATACCACAGTTATTAGTAAGAGTACTATTACTATTATTAAGTTCCCTGAGGGCAGGGATAGTGTCTACCTACTCGACCATTCATATTGATTGTTCAATAAATATCACTGATTGATTGAATTCCAATTATCTTTACCACAGCACTCAAATCACCCAGACGAGGAATTTCCCCATCCACATCCCCGTCTTCCTATGGTTCTGAAAATGTTTCTAGTCACAGGAGAAGGCACTGAGCGCAGAGCAGAGAGAACAATAAACAACCGGGACTTCGTGTTCCTCGTTTAAAAGTAAAAAAAGAAATTCTGAAATACCTGGCAGGGGCCGGGAAACAGCTCTGCTAAAGTTCTTATTCTATTTTGCATTCCCCAGGGTGTTGATTTTATGAAACAAAGTGACGGGATGATTTCTATCATTTGAGAAACTGTGTTAAAAAATTTGATGCATTGGCAACAGCAGAAATGTTATGGTAGGAATCAAATTGGTGCTTCCATGCTGGAAATGAGTGGAGTACTAGTGCCTGTCATTTCATTTCTGAGCCGTGCATTTCAAACTTTAATTTTTCAGGCTAATGGAGATCAGAGCTCCATGGTAGAAGAGGGACAGCACCTGAACTGTTGCTTATTTCTTTCCCGGGGGAAGAAAATCAGTTCTAGTCAGTGATTGTACTAATTAGGAAATCTGAGATAAATGGAATTTCAAAACTGAGTTCTATCAAAGAAAAATAATGTTTTAATACCAGTCCCTGATACTGTTAAATGAAAATATTAAGCTGAAAAATAAACAAAAACTTTCAAATAACTTTCAAAAATATCCCAGGCACCCATCTCTGTCAGTTCAAACATTCCAGTTCACAGTTGAGCTATTCCTTGTGAGGAACATCTGTCCCTTTTTTGGCCTCAAAATAATCTTTCTCAGGGAGAGAATCAATCAATCAATCCATCAATCAATGGTATCAGTTTAGTGCTTACTGTGTGCAGAACACTTCACTGTATTATTATTATTAAGCTATTGAGAGATTTCTCTGTCCTGTAAACTCACTGAGGGTAGGGAATGAGTCTACCCACTCTGATGCACTGTACTCTCCTAAGTGCTTAGCACAATGCTCTGCACTCAGTTCGTGCTCAATAAATGCCACTGATGGTAATGATTTGATAAATTAAGTAGACAGGATTCCTACCTTCAAGGAGTTTGCAGTCTGAAGGGGAATATGCATTCTTCACCTTTCAACCATTTCAGGGGCTGTTAAAGGAAAGACTGGAAAAGCAATTCAAGATTTAAAAGTTCCACTAGGTTAAGAAAGGGAGAAATGGTGGCAATTGGTGGGCTACCCAGTGTAAGAGCTTAAATTGGGTTCTCCACTAAATATGCAGATTTTATGACATTGTAAAGCCATCTTCAATACTGCTTATTATTTTGCAATTCAGATTCATTCTGGGCTTCGATCACTTCATCTCTTTCTTCAATGTTCCTTTGGGCTGAACATTTCTATCCTTGATGTCTATCCAACGATGGGGTAACAGGAGGCAGAGAAAGTACAGTGAGTTCTGGAAGAGGCAAAACAGATATAGGCTATGAATGGATTTTTAGGAGGCTGAAGCCAGAGGCTAAAACAGCATGGGGTCTAAACTGGGTGTTCTTCCAGAGTCTTTCCATGGGGCTCCAATTCAATAAGCAATCTCCCCTCCCTGGAACGACTAAAACAACAAACGATTGCAATATCAAATGTGAGACTGGACGATGTAAGCATTTGCCACTGCTTGCCTGGGGACTTGGGCTACCTTTCCCATGGCAGAGGCGAGAGCAGACCTCCGTGGAGGAGCTCCAGATGTGCAGGGCTGGTGAGCTTTCTCCACTTGCAAAGCCACTCCGTCCACCCATGCGTTCCCCTCACTTCAGCCTGCTGGGATTTATTCCTCAACTCTTTCTTTTCACATTAAACTCCTAACTATTCACTCTAATGTGCACTACCAGCTGTCTGACTACAACCTACCCACTTTCTTCTCCTGTGACAGGCCAACTTGTACTCTCTGCTCCTCCCAAACTAATGCTCTAAATACACTCCGCTAGCCATCCTCCCAACTGTATATCAATAGGGAGTCAGACCATCATCAGGTTTTATATTCGATCTCCGACAGAGGTAAGAGGCTGCTGGGAGGAACCACATAATGACTGACCTTCACAATGGGCTGCAGTATTAGGGCTAGATCACCTAATATCCATAAGCTGTTCCTCTCCTTTCCTAAATCTACTAGTAATTAATGTTGGTATTTGTTAAGCGCTTACTATGTGCCGAGCACTGTTCTAAGCGCTGGGGTAGACATAGGGGAATCAGGTTGTCCCACGTGGGGCTCACAATCTTTATCCCCATTTTACAGATGAGGGAACTGAGGCACAGAGAAGTTAAGTGACTTGCCCACAGTCACACAGCTGACAAGTGGCAGAGCTGGGATTCGAACTCATGAACGCTGACTCCAAAGCCCGCGCTCTTTCCACTGAGCCACGCTGCTTCTCCCATGGATTGCTCTCCTATGAACTTCAACTTGCACAGTTTGCTGAAGTAACGCCTTCCATATGCTTGCCGTCTGATATCTGAATAAGTATTTCCTTTAGTTTTGCTTAGTTTTAGTTTTTGTGCCTACATCTTCAAACATCTCTTCCGTTTTCCATCCTGAAGGATCCCAGCCTTTTGGTGATATTCATGTCCCTTTTCTGTAGTTTCTCCAGCTCTATTATGTCCTTCACAATGTGTGTCACCACAGTATTGTAGGTGTCAGGGTGCCATGGTTCTCTCTGCTTTTCCTTTGTTTTCATCATGCTTCCTGAGGCTGAATTTTATTGGCTTCTTTGGTTGATGAAGCAGGCATATATTGAACATGCTTAGAGAACAGTAAAAATGACTTCAAGATTCTTTTCTGAGCTGTGACTGGTAGTTCAGAGCTCAGGATTATGTATTATTATTATTATTATTATTATTAGCATATGTTGAGCATTTCTGCCAAGTTATATACTAAATATTGGATAAAAATACAAGGATATCATTTAGCCATGGTCTCTGACCTACTGGTTAGTAGTGGGGAATAATAACAGACACACAAAGAGGCAGGATAAATAGAGCAGAAATAATAAATCAGCAATAATAATAAAGAATAAGTGTGGCCTAGTGAAAAGAGTAGAGGAATGGAAGCCAGGAGGCCTGGGTTCTAATTCTAGCTCTAGTACCTACCTCTTATGTGATTTTGGGCAAGTCCCTTAGCCTCTCTAGGCCTCAGTTTTTTCATCTGTAAAATGAGGATTGAATAACTGTTCTCCCTCTCCCATATAATTGTGAACCCCATGTGGGATTGGGACTGTGTCTGATCTCATTGTATTATATCTACCACAGCTCTTAGCACAGTGCTTGGCACACAGTAGGTGCCTAATAAGTAAAATAATTATAATAATAATGGTTATTTTATGATGATCATTATTAATAACAAAAACACTAACGGAAAGAGCTGGCATATATTACTCTGAAGGGAAGTTTGCAGTTTTCTCACGGTGCCGACGAGGTCGTCCCCAGTCCAAACACACTCATAATCGTTCCAAGGGACAGCTACTGCTTGCCCCCTTACCACTGGGTAAGACTTCTCAGTCTGGTGATTACCTATTTCTCAGTGGACACTGAAGACTCAGAGAGGAAAGACTCCCGGGCTTTATGGCTGAAGCTCCAGCTTCCTGGACATTCAGATCATCTTTCATCTGTACCCGATGCTTTCTGGCTTATTTACGTTGTTCAAAGAGATCTTTCTCCAGTTTACTTCTATTAGCAAAGCATTTCACCACCCAGAAAAGTTGTCTGCAAATCTGGAGAACCTTTTCATCTCCAGTTCACTTATAAATATGTTAAACAAAGCTGGACCTAGCACTGATCCCTGAGGAAGCAACATGGTCCAGTGAGTAAAGCATGGACCTGGGAACAAGAAGACATGGGTTCTAATAGTGGCCCTGCCACCTTTCTGCTGTATGACCTCAGGCAAGTCACTTCACTTCTCTGTGCCTCAGTTACCTCATCTGTAAAATTCAGAATAAAACTGTGAACCTCATGTGGGACATGGATGTTTTATTTTTTTCTTATCATATTGGTTAAGCACTTACTATGTACTAGGCACTGTATTAAAGCTAATCAGGATGTACACAGTCCATGTCCCATGTGGAACTCACAGTCTTAATCCCTATTTTACATATGATGTAACTGAGGCACAGAGAAGTTATGATTTGCCCAAAGCAGTAATAATAAGCCAAGCCAGGATTAGAACCCAGATCCTGCTGACTTCCAGACTTGAGCTCTATCCATTAGGCCATGTTGTTTCTCAACTTGTGTCCAACCTTATGAGCTTTATCTACCCCAGAATTTAGTATAGCACCTGGCACATAGTAAGCATTTTACATATTTCGTAAGAAAAATAAACCCACCTGTAACCCTTCTCCATCTTGAAAAGCGGTAGTTTATCCTTATCCTCGGTTTTCTAGCTCTTATCCAGCTTTCTATCAATGGCAGAACATTCTTTTCCAATCCATGATTACTCATTATTTAAGCCTTTGGCGTGAACCTTTATAAAAAGCCATTTGAAAATGTAAATATATATTCCCACTGATTTCCCTCTATTCATATGTTTTAACCCCCTCAAAGAGCTCCAGTAGATTAATGAGGCATATTTCCTTTTTCCGGAATCATGCTGTCTTCCCTCCGGCAGGCTGTTTATGTAAGTACTATTTATCTTAAACTTCTATAGAATGCTAGATTTCCAGGTTTAGAAGTAGAATTCACTGGCCTATAACTCTCCAGTCACCACTCAGACCCTTCTTAGAAATGATAGGAACAAGGGTCTCTCTCTGGAAACCGGGACAAGCTCTAGTCTGCACGACTGAGGAGATTCTATCCTTTCCTACATTCTGCCACCTGGGGCAGGAGAGGAAAAAACACCCACGGTGGGAGACCTCCACAAAACCCTGGGAAGGCTGGTGGCTGCTGAAGTGGTTGCTGTAGCTACAGCTGTGTCTTGGACACTGGCGTCTGAAATTCTTCTTCTCTACTGGTTTTTTGGCTTATTTTGTATCTTTCCCCTTTTATTTCCAGATATTTCACTGTTTAATTGTGCATCTGTCCTTAAGGATCTGTCATCAGTCTCCTTATATTCTTACATTTTTGAGACACTTGAGCACCAAGAGCTATGTCTAATTTCCATTTGTTTATTCTTTCCCAGAATTTAGTTTAGTGCGGTCAGTGCTTAATAAATCTTATTATTATTATAACTACTAATACTACTACAGTATGGCTCATGGAAAGATCACGGACTTGGGAGTCAGAGGTCATGGGTTCTAATTCAGCCTCCGCCGCTTGTCAGCTTTGTGACTTTGGGCAAGTCATTTCACTTCTCTGGGCCTCAGTTACCTCACCTGGAAAATGGGGATGAAGACTGTGAGCCCCACATGGGACAACCTGATCACCTTGTATCCCCCCCAGTGCTTAGAACAGTGCTTGGCACATAGTAAGAGCTTAACAAATACCACCATTATCATTATTATTATCTGCCAGTCTTCCAGTACAATGGTGATTTGTAGTGACTGGTCACATATTCGTGTTCTCTGACTTCCCTTAATTCAACTAATCAATCAGTGAGGAATATTCACTGAGCACCTCCTGAATACAGATGATGTACTAAGTGCTTGGAAGAGCATAATAGAGTTAGCAGGCATTTCCTGCCAGGTGTCCTTGGTTAAGTCACTTAACTTCTCTGGTGTCAGTTTCCCCATCTGTAAAGTGGGAATTAAATACCTGGCCTCCCTCCTACTTAGACTATGCACTCCGTGAGGGACAGTGGCTGAGACTGATTGGCATATACTGTATCTTCCTCAGCGGTTAGTACAGTGCTTAGCACATAGTAAGTGCTTAACCAATACCACAATTATTATAATTGCTATTATCATCATTATTTCTAGTATTACAATATAGAGGGATAGAAAGATACTAAAATAAATTATGGATAGGAGGAGGAATTGGAGAGTGCTCTCTGGTCCCAGTGATGCCTGTGGGATTCTGGTCCGGTTCTTCTGACCAGATCATCAGTTATTTGAGGGGGGGGCCAGAACAAATGCACAAGCACCCCCCCCATCCACACACACACACAAAACACAGACACACACACATGCATGAAGTTCTAAGCGATTCCAAATTATAAAGCATAAATTCATAAGAGGTCTAAATTAATAGGTACTGGAAGACTCCACAAGACTAGGATAAATATTAGCTTCATTTGTCTTGGGGGATTCAACAAAGAAAGATGAGGCCCACACAAAGCCCTAATCAATGCTCCCGGTTGGTAATGAGAGCGAACATGGTGTCAGACTATTATTATCAGGGTGTCCGTTGCTGTCACACGTCCACTCTAATTCCTTGGCTGGAGAAAACAGGCCATAGTTGGTAGAAGATTGCAGACACTCTGCTCCCAGGCAGAAATTGAGTGTTAGAGAGTCGCGTGTGGCAGTCCCGGCTATTAAAATCCCTAGTTACGGATAATCATGCAAAGCCCCCGAGCAGTAGAGAAGCAAGCAAAATAGCATTCGTTCTATAGCATGGCTCTGATATGGATGCGCCAAGGATTCCCGAACATGTGGCTTCTCCTTGGGGTGTGCGATGAAACCCTGAAATTTGAAATCTGGAGAGGGTTGGGAGGGGAGAGTGAGCCCCATAGAATGGTACTGCCTTGGAGATGAAAATTCTAGGTTTTCTTGCCTGGCTTAAAATGCACACAGGCAGCCAGCTCCCTGCTTGTTAAAAACTCTAATTGGTGTTTTTTCAACTTGCTGCTGAGCTGGTTTTTCTTTATTGATTGCATTTTGGGGGTTTGTAGGCTGCCATCAGAGCCCTTTGCCCAGTTTGTTTGGAAGCTGGTTTTCCATGAAAATGCTTTGACGAAAAAGGGTATTGCACCACCCTGCCGATTTTGCTCAAATAAGCCTGCCCTGTTGGCAGTGATTTCCCACCGCTTTGGTGCCCTCTGTCTCAGTTGCTAAGGGGAACCCTGTGCTACCTTGGCAGCGTGACAAAGGGTGGGTAAAGGATGAACGCGCTTTGTTGCATTAGAAATGTCTGAGGAGACAAAAGGCAAGCGCAGTGCTCGGTGAGGCCGCCCCAGGCGACAAGGAAACACAAACCAGATCCGTGATGGGAGCTTCATCCGCTGTCCTCTACAATTCCAATTCCAATTCCAATTTCAATCTCACTAATGCCAAAAATTCACCTTCCTTTCTTCTTCACCTTCAGCCGCCAACGCAAGGGGGGAATCTCTTTTGAAGCACTAGTTTTGGGAAGAGCTTAAACCATCGTTGCTGAGAAACGTCACAGGAAACTTGCAGCAGAGGAAGGGGGAGCACTTTCCTTCAGTTTCCTTCAGAGACCAGGGCAACCAGAGGATAGGGACTGGTTCATTTATCCCGAGCTATGTTATCCCAGCTGCCATGCCTCCACTCACACCCAGTTTTGATGCCAGTTTAATGTCTCCTCTTTAACCGGGAAGATAATTCCAAATGGAGAAGCAGCATGGCATAGTAGATAGAGGACAGGCCTGGAAGTCAGAAGGTCATGGGTTCTAATCCCAGCTCCACCACTTGTCTGCTGCATGACCCTTGGGCAAGTGACAACTTCTCTGTGCCTCAGTTACCTCATCTGTAAAATGGGGATTGAGACTCTGAGCCCCATGTGGGACAGGGACTGTGTCCAACCCGATTTGCTTGTATCTACCCCAGCGCTTACTACAGTGCTTCACACATAGTATGTGCTTAGTAATAATAATAATAATAATAATAATAATAGTAATAATAATGTTACTATTTGTTAAGTGCTTACTATGTGCCCAGCACTGTTCTAAGTGCCGGGATAGATACAGGGTAATCAGGTTGTCTCTAGTAAGGCTCAGTGTCTTAATCCCCATTTTACAGATGAGGCAACTGAGGCACCGAGAAGTTAAGTGATTTGCCCAAAGTCACACAACTGACAGGTGGCAGAGCTGGGATTAGAACCCATGACCTTTGATTCCTAAGCCCGTGCTCTTTCCACCGAGCCACGCTGCTTATTATTAATAGTATTTATGGAGTGCTTACTCTGTAAACACCATACCTAAGAGTTAGGGCAGGGTATGAAATATGGCATGAAGGGTCAAGTTGATATATTTAGTTTTTGTACCAGGACAGTCTTTGAAAATCTCCACATCCACTTCAAACTTTCTGCTTTCAATTCCAAGAATATCCTTAGCTTCCTTCCAAGAGGATCTTGGGAACTAAATGGAAAAGGTCTTTCTTTTTCCTTGATGAAAGGTTTGATATAAAGGGAAAGCATTGTTAAATTGCCAACAGAGTAATAAAAATAGCACATGACAACCTTGAATTACCATTATCCACCCTCTAAAAATGAAAAAATGAACATCAAAGACCCATTTTAAAAACTTTAGATTCAAAGGCATTAAAACCTGAAGGTAAGAAAAGCAGGTTGGGGAGACTGCTGGTACAACCTCTGTTCAAAATAAACAGATCCAAAGAACACACGTAAATGACCTACTGGAACACAAACTACATTGAAAAAGCAAAGCAACCCGATCAAGTAGCTTATGGGTAAATAACAATGCAAAATGTGGGGCGAGGTTTAAAGAAAAATAAAACCCATTCAACATTATTTTCAATTTATAGACAAAGTTAAAAAGAGACATCAAAAAAGTGAAGTATTTTCTCATCAATATTTAAGTTCTATACAAAAGAAACTGAAAACAAAGCCCAATCTTGTGAATTTTTACAAGCAATATTTCTCCCTCTCATTCTCCCTTCTACTTCGACGGTGAGCCCCATGTGGGCCAAGGACTGTATCTGGCCCGATTAACTTGTATCTAACTCAGTCTTTCAAACAGTGCTTGACACACAGTAAGTGCTTGATTAATAATATATAATTAACCTGTAGATGGCAAACAGAAGGTAACCTGTGCTATGAACACTCATGATAGGAGATAATATAATTCATTTTTATGTCGTACTAACACTAATGATAAATAACACAGCCCAATAAAGCTCTCATTTACGCACGTATGATTTGACCAGAACTGTGAGTCCTGTATTGGTCTTTTTACACACACACACACACACACACACACACACACACACCCTCCCCCCACCATAGATGAACTTCGCCAACAGAAGCATCATCTCTGGATAGGAAGAACAACTACACAGCTATTAATAATACAACTTCGGAAGAAATTATGTAAGTGGACAGATTCAAGGTCCATGTAAATGCCTGGGATGTATCGTAAAATGCACCAGCTAACCGTTGTCTGCAAAGATACCCCAGCATGGTTTTCAGCAATCAGATATTTTAGGATGGCTATTCTAGGGATGAAATTTTGGGAGCTTAATTTTCAAGAAATACAGTAGATGAGGGCACATTTCCACAGGTAAATGTGATGTGTGCATACTGTGGAAGGAACAGTTTTAGTCAGGGTTACAATAACCACTTTCCTGAAGGCTTGTAGGAGGACTGCAGAGAAGTCCCAGAGAAGGTGGGAAGCAGCAGCACCTTCTCCTAGCCCCTCCCTAATGCGGTCATTTCAAAAGTCACCAAACACCAAAAGCTTCAAAGCTCTGCTTAGTGGCCTGGCATCCTCGGAATTTAGCAGGCCTGACCCTTCTCCGGTGTCCACTTTTGTCCCCAGGTGTAGATCTGTTTATGTGTTATTTATTCATTTGATTGCTTTTGTTTTATCATCCATGTCTGTGCTCTCATTCTTTGTATACTTGGAAACTTGTGTCTGCTTGTCTCTCTCCACTTGGGTTGTCAGATCCCAAGTGTCTAGTATAGTGTTCTGCCAAGAGGAAATGCTGCTGATGAGAAGCTGCATGACCCAGTCGATAAAGCACAGGCCTTGGAGGCAGAGGACGTAGGTTTTAACCATGGCTCTGTTGCTGGCCTGTCGGGTGACCTTGGGCAAGATACTTTAACTTCTTTGTGTCTCAGTCTCCTTATCTTTAAAATGGGGATTCAATATCTATTATCCCTCTGGGTATCCTGTATAACAAACAGAATTGTTCTTTGACACCATTTTAGAGTTTCCATTTCCAATAATTATGGAAGAACCAGGAAGGGACTGTGAGATGGCACATTGAGGGCAGCACTATGACTTCCCCTCCTTCCTCAGGTCTCGATTATTTCATCAGTTTACTCACTGTACCTGCCTTCAAGCTGCTTTCATACCAGCTGAGAGTCTGCCTTTGGATACGTGCTGTGAGTCGAACTGCAGATGAGGATATAATCTCTTGCAGCCCAGACTCTTGCTTTGGACTCAGGGACTGCTGAGGTTTATGTTGGACTCTTCTGTGCTGAAGCAAAAATTCCAAAGTAGGCACAGTAATCTGTTCCAAAAGATAAAATCCTAAAGGCAAAGCATGAACATTAGACACCCCATCCCAAATAATAATTCCAAAGAATTGAATAAGGAACTGTACAGTAAGCTCCGTTACATTTGTAAGTTTCTCTAGGGTGGTTATCATGTTTCCTTACTCTATCGTACTCTTCAAGTGCTTAGTATAGCTCTCTGCACATGGCAGACATTCAATAAATACCATTAATTAATCAATTGATCAAATGACTTCCTTATAATTTTGTTAAAAGTCATTTTTCCTTTTGTAACTATGTAAATGCAGCTGAAATGTAAAGTTAAACCACATTATGATGAAGTAATAATAATAATAATAATAATGGTGGCACTTGTTAAGCACTTACTATGTGCCAGGCACTGTACTAAGTACTGGGGCAAATACAAGCAGATTGGTTTGGGCACAGTCCCTGTCACACGTGGGGCTCACAGTCTTAATCCCCATTTTATAGATGAGGGAACTGAGGCCCAGAGAAGTAAACTAACTTGCCCTAGGTACACAGCAGACAAGTGGCAGAGCTGGGACTAGAACCCATGACCTTCTGACCCACACCTGTGCTCTCTGTCTGTCCTTTGCTCTGCTTTATTGTGTTCTAATACTGACTTTGAGCTTGTGCGACTTTCTTTCATTGTAGCCGGACTGTCTCTTCCCCGTGTCTCTGACTCAGTACCTGGGAAAGTGGTGTAGCGTTTCAATCAATAAAGAAAAGTGCTGCATCTTGACATGCTGACCGAGCACCACAGAAGCCAGGCCAACTGAGAGTAGCAGCTTGAGAATTTAGAAATTTCCTTCCCACTGGTAAAACATATTCAAAATGAGGGATCCTTTTCTGGCATCAGAGGGCAGAGTGATAAACAGGACACTGCAGAGGCTGAGTTTTAAGCCAGGATATTTGGGCTTATTAATAGAACGGTAATTTAATTATCTATTTGTGGTTAGAAATATAACAACTCCAGGTAGTAGAGTTTGATTTTTCTAAAAAACAACTGCTAGACTACAAAATTTTCTCAGGTCTTGGGTTTTGCATGCTGTTCTTCTGAAGGTCGGCCAGTTTCGTATCCTCCTTGTCACTGTCACTATCATCATTATTATTACTTGACTGAGTGCTGTCTGTGCACAGTATTGTGTTAAGGCCCTTAGGGGACATACAGACAACGTCTTCCCTCAAGGAGCTTCTGACCTAAAGGACAAGGTAAGGCGTTACCATTTGGCAAAAAAACACTGTTGTTTATGAGTAGAAAAGTAAATGTAAACAATAAACATTGTAGGATAAAGAAATTTGTAATAAATAATAATAGATAACAAAGAAGCAGCGTAGGAGTGTCTGGGGGGCTGGGAAAAGATGGTAAACAACCAGAAAATGTCTTCTGGAACAGGTGACTTTTGAGATAGTTTTGCAGGCTGGCTAGTGGAAAGAGTATAGCGCTGGGAGTCATATGACCAGGGTTCTAATCCTGGCTCTGCCACTTGCCTGTGCGTGACTGTCGGTAAATCATGTAGCTTCTCTGTGCCTCACTTTCCTCATGTGTAAAATGGGAATTAAATAACCATTCTCTCTCCATTTAGTCTATGAGCCCCATGTGGGAGAGGGATTGTCTGACCTGATGAACTCGTATCTACCCAAGAGCTTAGTTCGGTGCTTGGAATCTAGTAAATGTTTAACAAATACCACAACTGCTATTGTGTTTGGAAGGAGGGGGGGATTGGTGAAACCTAGATGCTCTCAGCAGGAGGTGAGGGGGTGCGAATCAGCAGGGAGCAATGGGGATAACCACTGGAAGTGTTTGAATGGTGTGCTCTGTCAGACCGGTGTTGGAGCAAAATGATCTATATAGTTGTTTGTCAAACAGATTGAAGAAGGAGTGGCTGGCCAGCGAGATCAATTAGGAGACTATTAGAGTGATTTTATTGGTCAGTGACAGCAGCAGGTCTGGCTCGAAACTACACCTGTCAGTCAAGGTAGGGAAAGACTTGATCTTTGCACTGGTTCCTTCACCTAAATGATTTTGAACGCCTTGTAGGAAGTCTAATATGAGTGAAACGGAAACAGATTAGATTAGTGAAATCTCTTCTACCGGAGTGGGCTATTTCAATATCATATGGGTCGTCCAGGTGATTGAAAATGAAGGGCTTTCTTAGAACATATCAGAAATACCCCAGATTTTACAAACCTTTTGACAGTGTGGCTAATCTAAGGTTGATATCCTTTCTAGGACTACTGACATTTGGTTATGGGGACCACTACTGGCATTTGAGAATATCGGATACTGATAAGCATGTGACATCACACCTGTTACTCTTGGTGAGAGGGTTTCCCCTCTTCTCTCAGCTTGCACCAGGGCCACTGTATTCCCTTCACAGGTCCCTTCCAGCACCACTTCTGATCCACAGAACTCCATGTCAAGAGTCCAGGTGAAGTGAGGCTGGTCATTAAAAAAACACAATTTAAACACAATTTAAACACCAGACATTGTCATCTGAAGTTGTATCCATACTAGACAGGGCACAGAACAGCTTAAAACCCAACTGTCCATTAAAAGTCCTTTGGGAGGCTGTTAATAGTAGGTTATTCTACCTTTGGCAGAGTCCACCATTTACCACAACATAAAACTGGCCTCCTGCTGTCATTTTGGATTCCCAGATCTGCCTCATTATGAGCCTGGTTCTATGACCTCCTTCTTACACTTAAAAAGCTAATTTATCCCAATCTCCTATTGCTCTTCTTCACTTTCATTTCCATGAAGTCATTGTGTAAGGCCTTTTTTGTTCTTTCATTTCCATTCTGGGTTTCACCATCTACTTGAAGCTTCCCATTTTTTTTTTAGATTGAGCACTGTAGCTTTGGACATTAAAACTTCCACATTATCATTTTGAATCATAGAGCTGTTTTATTGGCCTGCTTTACAGGATAAATAAGTGTCTGTTGATCCTCATTAGTTTCAAACCCATGATTTGAGATTCTTTTAAATGTGCTAAAATTAACAAGTCTTAACAATGTGGTACAGAAAGCAACAATGCAAAATAATAAGGCATGCTGGGAATTGGACATCTGACAGAGCTTCAATTTTGAATCTGGCCTCCCCGATTTGGGAGATTCTACTTTGAGGCAACAGATCTGAAAATATTTGCTTGTCAATGAATCTAGGCAGTTTCTCCACTACCGCAGACCTGGGTAGCCTGGAATTTGGAAGGTAATGCCAAGTCAGAAGAATAGATAGGAAGAATATGATTTGATTTTCTAAACCGTCGATTGATTTGCTAATTGTAGTTTATATTGGCAACTAAATTCAAGATGGCACTGTTCTGTACCCCATTGAGGTCAGTGATTTCTTTATTATAATTATCTGGGGTATCTTTCCAGAACGTCTGGAGGAGCGTGCTATATCTTGATAGCTACAAAGTTTTTGGATAGCTAAATTTATATAGATATTTATATAGATGTCCAAACGCACACAAGCACTCGTCTCTGTGGAATTCACCAGTGCAGTACACTGCCCCTCATTCCCAGTGGGATCTGAACCAGTTACTAAAAAACATTTTTAACCAAGCCTCTCTGAATCTTATTGTTGATTTAGCCTAAACCCCAGCTCACCCAACTTTGCAACAATAAGAAAATAAATCTTTTTTTTAAAGTACAAAACATTTTTTAACTTTCAAAACTTTTATTTTATTTATAGAATAAAGCATACTAAAACTATCACCACAAACCTTGTGATTAATGTTTTCCATATGTGAGGAAAGAGCATGGGCTTTGGAGTCAGAGGTCATGAGTTCGAATCCCAGCTCTGCCACTTGTCAGCTGTGTGACTGTGGGCAAGTCACTTAACTTCTCTGGGCCTCAGTTACCTCATCTGTAAAATGGGGATTAAGACTGTGAGCCCCATGTGGGACAACCTGATTCCCCCGTGTCTCCCCCAGCACTTAGAACAGTGCTCTGCACATAGTAAGCGCTTAACAAATACCAACATTATTATTATTATTATCTTAATTTTCAAATCTTTTTAGCCTCCAATTCTCAATATCAGCCCAAAAAGGACCATGTGAAGCAAAACCAGGTTGCTGCATTATATCTTTGACCATCTTAGTCTTGTCTCTAGGATGTGTCGATTGTGATGGCTTATCTAGATGAAATGGGAAATCAGTGTGTTTATCAAATACATTCACTGAGTGTTTACTGTGTGCAGAACACTGTACTAAGTGCTTGGGAGAATATAATAGAGTAGGTAGACATGATCCCTTCTCTCGTGGGTGAAGCACATTAAAATACGAAGAGGGGAAGCAATAGGATATCTCCGTATCCTTGTATTACCAGTTGTACCTTTATTTTTCATTTTACTTGCACTGCACGCATTAAGTTTATATCGATTTGCCAACTAGATTGAAAGCCTCTCAAGGGCAGGGAATCGTATCTTTTACTTCTCCAGGAGTCTCCCGGGGCTTAGTACAGGATGTTTTGCTCACAAAACTTGTTAAATAAATTCTACTGAATGAATGAATGAATGAGTGCAATATCCACAATAACTTTGCTGCCCTTTCCAAGTGGGTCAGGAAATCAGGCTATGGTCATTCTGTCCCTGATTGCTGATCGATCCCAACCCCTCCTAGTTGATTCTAACCCACTGGCTGATTGCAGTCTTTATCCTCTCACTTTTGCCAGCAAAACTCTGATGGAACTATGAATCCCCATCAAATTATAAACCCCTAGAAAGCAGGGACCCTATCATTTGCTTCTGTTACTCACTTCTAGAATCTCAGATCAGTTTGGTTTTATTTCTATTTTACAGAACCTAATCGAGAAGGCTAACAAATCCTCCTGGAGGCTGTCAAAGAGTGTGGAGGCAGTGTGGTGTCAGGTTTCAGGGCAAATGAAAGGTCAGGAGAGCTGGGGCGCTATCCAACCTTCTCTGTGGCCATAAAAGCCAGGCTTCCCCTAGTTGTTACATCCAACTACTTGAGCTGTTCCACCCGCATCATTTACGAGCTTCTTTCAACATCGAGTGGCAAATACGGTAATAAAAAATGAAGTTCTAGAAGGAAGTCAGTCTCTTAGCATTGAAGCTATTTTCACAGCAACACTACTGTGCTGGATGTGACATTTGAGGAGAATGGATGACAGCAGGACACCCAAGCAGCTGTTGTACGGTGAAATGAAATTGGGAACTGAAAGCAAGGATGGCAGAGGAAACGATACAGTAAAACAAAGTCTCAGACCATGTGGCATCTCGTGTCCACTACAGGGCTCAGCAGATAGTGGTCATTCAGTGTGCAGTTCTTGAATGCAGCTGGTCACTCTCTGTGGCTCTCTGCACATAGATACTGTTGAAACCCATTATAATGTTCTGCATTCACTAAGTGTTCAGTACACTGCTTTGCACAAGTAGGCACTCAATAAATACTTATGATGATGATGATGACAACTATGGTGATATTAAGTCTGAGCCCGATAAAACCCCAATCCACTCATCCTAAAAATATGTGCAAAAATGGCCTGGATTTAATCTTTCAATAGATTGCCAGTGCTTCTTTTCACTCCCATCTTAGATAACATATATTGGAAAAAAAACACACACCTGCCATTCTAATGCCTAATTCATGTTATAGAATTTACATCCATATTTTGAAAGGTGTGGATGCCAACAGGGATTGGGGAGGGGACTGAAAACATAGGGAGAAGTCAAAAGTGGGTCATTTTGCCTAGTGATTTTTCTAAGCTGAGAGAGTGCTGCTCTCCTCACGGTTTTAGCTGTTGTTCCTCCTACTCATTGTTCTTTTATATAGTGTAATTATTTCCATTAGTTAGTCTTTTCTTGCTAGTGACAGTTGCCTTCTGCCAGCTGGTGCAAGTAGAAGTCCCTTGGAGTTCCTAATGTTGACAAAAAATCCCTTTAATGTCACACAGGTTTAGGTTGTATGAAGGGCTTATTGTCCCCACTACCTCCATCTTTCACAGGAAGGAATTCAGGCTTGAGTGGAAGCACATTACTTCTTCCGGGCCACTAGGGAACCATTTAGTTCACAGCTGCAGGAGTGATCAAGCAACACCTACTGCTCTGGAAGAGTGATGCACTTCAAGTGATAATGAGTTAGTCTGTTCTAAAGCAGGGGTACTATGACCTTAAAGAACCTCACAGTAAAGATAACTTGCATCTGGGTGCTCACGCTATGCTATGGTCTGTGCTTGCCAAAACCATGTCTCCTGACAGCTCATCATGATGTATCCAGATGGATGCACACTGTCAGAAGAACATTTCCTAGTTCTGCAATAGAAGATTTTTCAACAGCCTTTAGTTTCCCCCATAAATCACAGATAAAGGCACTGTCCAGTTACAAAGATCTCAAGATGAAGAACCTGCACCAAAGAATGGATTCTAGAGTTAATAGTTTGCATGATGCCACTCGCGTTCTCTTACCCCTATCAGGTGTGTTCCCAAAGGAGGGTGGGGGCCAGCACAAAATCCACTCCTATAAGTCACTGAGTATTGGCCGGGTAGGCCTGGAAGCAGCCCAGCTTTTCTGAGATCTCTTCAAATGGGGAGCCTCTAATAACTCCCTTCTCAGGGTTGCACCTGGAGGGTTTCCAGTACTCTACCAGTCCCGACTACGGGAGGAAGAGTCAAGCGGAGGCCTATCCATTCCATTCCTAGCTTGCGCAGTGGCTAGAGAGTGGAAGGCAATCTGCTACAAGTCAAAGCTCACCTGTGCCGGGCAGCAGCGGCATGGGAGACAGTCAAGGGCGGAGACTCAAGTTTACTGTGTGGAAGGAGGCAGTGATAAACTACTTTGGGATTTTTACCAAGAAAACTCTATGGATACACTACCAGATTGAATGCAGATGGAGGTGGGGCATTCTGGGAGAGATGTTTCCATGATGTCACTATGGGTTGGACACGACTCGATAGCGTAAGACAACAACAACCAACTCAGTTGTATTTTTTCCCTAGTACTTAGTACATTGCTCAGCACACAGTAAACCTCCAATAAAAACCACTGATTGATCATTTGATTAAGCCAACCAAGCCTAGAACAGACTTTAAGGTAGGCTGCTAGTTGGATTGCACTTCCAGCCTTGGGGAGACGTTCAAGAGAAGCCCAGTGGAGCAGTATCCACAATCTACTTGAATAGATCTACTGGAAATATCAATCTAAAGAACTGTTATAACCATGACTCTATTCAATTTTCTCTTTGACCCAGGGGAGAGAACTTGCATTAAGCAGTGCCATCTGTAAGGTGAATTTGTAAGGTGCATCATGCCATTTAGCCAAACCCCAACTTTCTCTGGAAGAAAGAAAATACTTGGGATCAGAAAGATGTGAATTTGGATAGACCTAGTCCATTCTATCTAAATTATTGATATTGATATCATTTAAAATTTTTCTATTCCTGATTGCTGCAGTTTAGCTAAACATACGTCTTAATTTCTTTAGCAATCAACCAACCTAATCTTATTTATAATCCATGCATCCCTTTCAAGTTTGACTCTCAAATCACTTACTATCTTGAGATTTGCACATTTTCATAATAATATATTGAACTTAAAGACAGTGCTGTTACTTTTTCCAAAGCACTTTCACATTGCTTAATTCATTTTGTTCTCATAGGGTCTGTCAAGTAGGGAGAGGCAGGCACTGTACTTCCAGGGCAGTTGCGACTTCTTTTTTAATGGTATTTGTTAAGCACTTACTATGTGACAGGCACTGTTCTAAACCCTGGGGTAGATCAAGGTAATCAGGTTGGACAAAGTCCCTGTCCCACACTTGGGACTCACAGTCGTAATCCTCATTCTACAGATGAGAGAACCGAGGCAGAGAGAAGTGAAATAACTTGCCCAAGGTCACACAGCAGACAAGTGGAGTAGCCGGGATTAGAAACCAGGTCCTTCTGACTCCCACACCTGTGCTCTATTCACTAGCCATATTGCTTCTCGACTTGCCTCAGGTCAGAGAGCAGGCCAGCAACAGAGCTGTCTGTATACCAGATCTGTACTCTTTTCATTAGACTATACTGCCTCTCCTCTCTAACATACCAATAAGATTTGCGATTGAGTTCTACCTGAAATAATGAAAATCATGTAAATAGGATAATAATAGAAAATGTTCACTATAATAATGCTTCACTTCTCTGTACCTCAGTTTCCTCATCTGTAAAATGAGAATTAATACGTCTTTTCCCTTCTTCTTAGACTATGAGCCTCTTGTGGGGCAGGGACTGCATATGACCTGATGAGGGCTTAGTACAATGTTTGACACATAGTAAATATCACAATTATTATTATTACGAGCATCGTTACTATCGGTTTGTAATCATTCCATCTGGCTTTCGTATTAATGAAAGACATTTTTTAAATGATGGAGAACTGATAGTCTGAGAACTCATGGACATCTGACTCGATAAAGAATAATAATGATGGTATTTGTTAAGCACTTACTATGTGCCAAGCACTGTGGACAGTTTTCATGAATGTTATGAATGAGCCAGGTGACCTTATGTGTGTTACTCTTCTTAGCAGACATTCCCACCATCTTAACCAGGCCGCATTTGTAGCCATCCACACCAACAGAACACAAACTAAAGTTCCTATGTAGTCAGTATTTGTAGTTACACCAATGTTATGGTTACCCAAGGTGGAAGAGAAACCATAGGTCAAGTCAAAGTCAAAGTCAACAATAAGGGCTAGTGGTTTTTTTCCATTCACCTCCTCCTTCTGCTTCCCCATTTTCTATAGTGTCTGCAAGAAGGAGAACATTCCAGAAAGTAACAGATGATGGGCTACATGGGTTCAGCTGTACATATTGCAATATTAGAAAAATAAACAGGGGAATAAATATCAAGACAAAAGGATCAGTAATGATACATCCTAGATTGTGCTTTGTTTTCTGTGGGAGCCATTTTGTTAAAAATTAGCTATCTCCTCTCCCCCTCCCTGCCATGAAATAAAAAAAAGAAGGATTCCAACACCCAAAAATCATTTGAAAAGCATCATTTCCAGATAATTTCCCCCTATCTGGCAGTAGAGTTCAGAGGCGTGAGATACCATGAGAAATTATCATCTGGTCAATGAATCAAAATTATATATTCACAAAAACTCAGTCCCACACGGGTAAACGGACTCCTCACATTGTCACTTGGATGCCATGGATCCAATATACCAGCCAAAGAAGATGGTCTCTTAATTTTTCCCTTGGTAACAGAGCTCAGCAAGAGGAGGGAGGGAACAAGTATCTGAAAGCCCTTCATATTGAGCCATTCCCCATTTGTAATTCCCAGACAAGCTGTCTTAGTCACCAGACTGCCTGAGCCCCCCCAGAGAAAATTACACTTTTTTTTCTGAAGTCTCTCACATGCCCCAAATAAAATTTACAGCCACAAAATACAATAGGTGCTAACTAACTAAGCCAGTGATGTATCTTCTGTGGAACTGCAATTGAAATTCTAGACCTGAGGTGCAAGCCTTGAATGTGAAGGCACTTGAGAGCCTCACATAGTCCTCGAGATATTTAGAATCAATATCCTAGATGGAGAAATCAAGCAATTTATGATCCTTACTAAACCTGTAAATTAAAAACATTAACATCTTCCTTGGCACCACATGGTTTTCAAATCTATATGACATCGCTTGGCTCCAGTTTTAGTCAGCATAATTTTGGCTTCTCTTTTTAACTGGACTGCAGCCAACTTCATTTGCTTCCATGTCCAATCCTAGCATCTTTGTTTAGTTCCTCGACTAAGTTTCTGTTTGAAATGGCTTGCGACGTAACTGTAAAGAGAGATAATTTTTTTCCCAGCATTCGGAGGTCTCTCTGTCAAATCAAATCGCTCTCATTTTGAGCTGTGTTTTCCTTTCCACCATTTAAGCAGGGAGGCTTTCACTCTATAACTTACTTGAAAGTTCCTCTGCGAGCCTGCTCTGTAAATTGCTTTGATTCATATCATTTTCTCGGCTGTTTTCTCTACTCCCATTCTATGCCCTCTTTGATGAGTGAAAATAGTGACTAGGTATGTCCCAAGGGTTAAACTTTTCTGCCTTTTCAGTAGCAAATAGCTTTTAAAGTTGGATTTTTTTATACATGGCAGAACATCACTAATAGAGGAGCACTAATTTCCTTGTCTAAACATTTAGCATTTTATGCCCAAAGACTTGAGGTTATTGTACTGAAGTCTTCTGCTAATAATGCCTCCAAGCATTTCCTGATATCTTTTGAGATGGATTTCACTCCACTCTGACCATCTAGGTCTTGGTGGCTCTGTTTTTTTTTTTTACTCTAACAGCTGATTTACTCTGTTTTATTTCATGTCCTTATCCAGGCAGAATTTTGCCAGTGAATCTCATTTTACTGCATAATGCTAAAGAGGCTTCTGTTTAATGTATTTCTGTATATTTTCAAAATCTCTATCATACTCTCTGAATATTTTTTGGTAAATTGAAAAATGATGACAGATGGAACATCTTCTGAATTTTGATGACTTTTTTTTCTTTGTCTAAATATTCAACAATTTAGCAAAAGTTTATTTATAATACAGTGCGATATTCAGCTGTAGATACCAAAGAACTGAATAAACGCTGCACAGAGGGTCTCACAGATCAGGGCACAAACTGAAATTCAGTCTATTATTTAAATCGCAGGATCTCTAAGTATATTTTACAATACTATTTGGCATAAAAGGGCTTTTTTTCCTCCTTCATTCCTGGGGAGAGGCAAGTCTCTACTACCTCAACGTGTATCTATCTAAGCCCTTAGAACAGTGTTTGATGCATAGTAAGCACTTAACAAATCCCATAATTATTATTATTGTTGTTCTCATCCACTCTATTCCGTCAGCTCATTGTGGGCAGGAAACATATCTGCCAACTCAGTTATATTGTAGAGTATAAAGATATATACTTAGATGTTACAAGGGGTTGTGTCACCTAAGTGGCACAGAAATGCTGAAATGGTATTTGGGGGGATATTGGTGGGTAATTTAGAAGGCCTCCTGGAGGAGGTATGATTTCAGTAAGGCTTCGAAGATGGGAAAGCAGCGGTTTGTTATTTGTGAAGGGGGAAAGAATTCCAAGCAGGAGGAAAGGTGTGAGCAAAAAGTAGGCAATGAGAGAAAGAACAAATAACAATGAGTAGACTATTTCACTTATTTTGTATTTACGCCAGGACTTACACAGCTCTTAGTAATTGCTTAATAAATATGGATATTGCTACTACTCAAATTCCATGATGGATCTCAATGAGCTGTAAAAAGAAAGAACTCATTAATTTTATTCTTATTTGTGGGATGGGAGTAGTTACTTTTTTGTTCTCCAAAAATGTCTCTGGATCCTCATCTCCTTTGGTTCATCATTAGGAGTAGAGAAAGGAGTAAGTTTGAACATACGAAGTGAAATTCATAGTCTGTGTCAGTCTCAGTAGGTAAAGCATCAAGAGAATGCATCTTCAGAGAACTGATCCAGTAAAGCCTCCTTATGTTGTCCATACAACAAACATTTCATGTGAAACCCAACATCCCATGTTTCAGAATGCCTTTTAGGCCTCCTACCTTGCCTGATTCTACTTTCACACTTCACAGTTCTCCTGAAGTGGAATCAAACATTTCTTGCTTGATGTCACACTGTCTTAGGGGACATTGTATAATTGAAATGAAGTTGGATTATCAAAGATTTGTACCATAGTCAATGCACAGGTCTTCTTTCCACCCCACTCCTACCCAAAGCTCTTCAATCATAATCTATCTGTAGCAATAGGGTCACTGATTCCTTTAGAAATTAATAGATATAAAAAGTAAATTCCTTCTGATGAGACTTCAAATGATCATTTTCCATCAAACTGACATACTGTCAACAGTAATATGACTGTTTTTCGATATGAAATGTAAACTGAAAACATCCCAATACAAATATTCCATTTAAAATTTTATTTTAATGATAGCTGAAGGTGCCTGAGTGACAACCAGCCTCTAACTGCTGAATAGATAAAGTACTGAAAATTGTGCCTTCCTCCTCTTATTATGCCTCCTTTCTGTGATATCCTGGAATGCTAAATTTCCATTCATTCATCATTTCTCAAGTAAGACCCTGTAAGTAGATTATGGGCAGGGGAACGTATCCTGTTCAATGAAAAGTAGAAGTGAAAAATAAAATAATAGCATTTATTAAGTGCTTCCTGTATGACTGAGCATTGTGCTAGGATAGAAGCGAGATAATCAGGTAGACCTCATCCCTGCCTCACTTGGGGCTCAATATCTACGAGAGAGCAAGGGAGAGCAGGTATTTTATCCATATAAAGATGAAGATACTGAGTAATAACAATAATAAAGGTATTTGTTAAGAGCTTACTATGTGTCAAGCACTGTTCTAAGCACTGGCAGAGATAAGTTAAGTGATTTGCCCAAGGTCACACAGCAGGCTAGTGGCAGGGCTAGGATTGCCAACCACTCTGACTTTTAAACCAAACTTATCACCAATATATTCACTCATACTTTCACACATCCACACAAGCCTTCATCAGGACCAAAGTCTAAAATGGCTGAAGGTAAACAGATGGTCAACTAGACCAGAGATAGGGGTATCTTGGTGAATAGGTCCCTTCCTTAGAGAATGGGATGCCCCAGTGTGGTGGTGGGAAGAAGATATTGGCGAGTCAAATGGATTCCCTTCCCCTTGACTGGCCAACATTATTTTCCTCTACATAGGTGCATTTTACATCTGGGCATGATCAGGAGGAAGGGAACTTGTTCCCTTTGCCTAAAAATAAATGAAACAACATCAGTGTTTATAAGCAAGTCTTCTATTGGGTTCTTTTCCCAAACCAATCCACCATGGTCTCTAGTCACTCTGGGAAATCTTATTTGTGTTTTCCATCCTTGAGCACCAGGATTCCACTTTTCATACTTGTCATGGGCTTCATCACATGAAATAGTGTGCAATAACAGATACAACAACTGGGAAAAGTTAGGAGTCATAAAATAAATCTCTGATCCATGGGTGAGCCATCGATTGCTTTTATACTCCCTAGATTCATATCTAGGCCCGAAAACAGATCCATTTAAGACTCGGATTTTCTCAGATGTTAGGCTCAGTAAATGCTGAGTATTTCACACTTAAAATGACCAAATAGAAATATTGTCCAGGGTTGGTCAGGAAGGAAGCCTCAGACCTGACTGTCAGAATAGGCTTCTCTGGGAGAAAGGTAGGCTGCTCTGATCGCTGAAGTTTGCCTTTTCTTGTTTGAAAAAGCTGATGGACAGGTGGCAGGAGTGATGCCAATTAACATTTCGAGGGGAAAAGAGCACCAGTGTGCCCGGCAAATCATGACATAACGTGAGAAACATGAGGTACAGTCACAGCTATTCAATAATTTCTTCTTCCGTTCTTCTTCCCCTCAATACGACCATAATAAACCTAATGCTGATTGACCTGGAATTGATCAGGAAGAATTCCGGTTCACACATCCCAGATGGTCTCAAAATTTCTCTGCCACCGTCTTGCTGATATTCCGTCAAGGAACCAGAGTGTTTCCATTATTTGGAAAAAGCATATAAGTGAGACTTTGGGTAGAATCATGGCTAGGAAAAAGGAAAGAAGGTTGAAATCGAAGAGAAGATGTGGGGAAAGAAAATAAGAGGAGGAGAATTACAACACGATAATTCAAAAAAGCTAACAAATGGAATTTTACTCTTGATGCTGGTAACCAGATGCGTTTAAAGATTAAGTTCAATTGTTTCTATTGGAAAGTTGTTTGTAAAACGCTAAGCTTTCCTGGATGTTGATGGCTGAAACACGACAGCTCATATGTACTTTTGAATGCTCTGACAGCATGAAAAAAATTCACTGGCTCTTGGATGTTTTAGCTTAATGTACCTACAAGTGCCACATTATATTACAGTTTCTTCACCCTTAAAAGGTTTTTCATTGTTGTATGGGACAGTTCTGTCTGGTTTCACCTTATGATTTCCTCATTGGGGATTTTACCTCCATCAATGAAGTCAATTATTTTTAGACTAAGCAGTCAAAATTACAGCCTTTTCATCAGCGTAGATACATGGAGTGATGTATTTTTATCTATCCATTTGGTTTACTGCAGCTATTTAAATGAAGAAGTTAAAATACTATTGTAACCATTAAAGGTTTCTTCGAGTTGTTTCTTTATGGAAGTGAAGTATGAAGTTTTTCCTACTGACACCTCCTTGCAAGAGGAAAGGTTTTCGAGATTCTGTGACTCAGATAAGATGGGTTGAGATAGCACCCGTCATCTTCCCTCTCCCCATTGATCGAACTTCCTGCTATTCTTTTTCCAAAGCCCAACTCCTCCCGCTAAGAAATGATTCTGGAGAACACAATGGAATGTAGGATGACACAGAAAAGCATCTGGCCTTTTGCATTCTTTTCCATTTTAGAATTTGGCAATAGGACCTTAGTAGGCAAATGTAATAATTAAATTCTGATATATAGTCCCCACCCCTCCTCAACTTACTGCCTAGAATGCATGAATGGGCTGGCACACGGGCAGATAAATAAAGATCTTTGGTTGTCTAGCACCAGTCTCAGCGCGTCTGAAAGAATGCAGAGGCACTTTCCTTCTAAGCAATCTCATCCTATGTGTGATGGCAAATAAGAGGCGACAACTCCTCAGCCTGAAAAATGGCATTTCCTTCAGCTGTTTCTTTTTACAGGTTGCTGCACGGATTCTATTTCTAAGACCTCTCTCCATATTTCCCCTTTCCAAACCTCCACAATCCTCAAGAACGCAGATGAAAGGAATTCATTATGTAGCGCCACGTTAATCAATCCTCCAGAGAGGAGGAAAAAAATATGTCAGCCACACAAACTTAATTTCAGTCACTTTATTTGAGGTGTTTTGCCACAGTACTATAATCACTTTCAGAGTACCTGACTTTATTCTTAAAGCATGTTTTTAAATTTGTTCTTTCTAGTGGCACTAGCAGCTTCTTTAAAAGAAAGTATTTGTTAATGGGGAAAATGATGACATTTTCCTTGAGATTTCCAGAACTCAGTCAGAGACTGGGTGAGAACCATTTTAATGGAGGTCAAAGCTACCCTTACCTAGGAAGAAAGATGCTGGGGTAGGGAGTCATAACGTTTTGGGTTAATCCTTTGCCTCTTGTCACTGGGAGATACCATTAAGCAGAGGTGTCTTGTCCAATCTGAAGCTCTACAGGGAGAGAGGAGAAAGAGTTGTTTAGTTGAATGTGGAGGTCTCTGTTGTAACCTTCCAAGGGCCTGAAATATGGAAATGCGATTGAGAGTATACATTTTGTGTTTGCCTCTCTCCTCTAATAACTTGTAAGCTCTTTCAAACGTGTCTTTGTGTCCCCAATCCTAAAAAAACCCTGTCTTGACTCCATGGCTCCCTTCAGTTATCACCCCATCTCCCTCCTACCGTTTCTTTCCAAACCCCTTAGCCAGTTGTCTACACCTGCTGTCTCAAGTCCCTCTCCTCCAATTCTCTCCTTGACCCACTCCAATCTGGCTTCTATCCCCTTTAATCCACAGAAACTCTTTTCCATCCTAATCCTCCTTGATCTCTCGGCTGTCTTTGCACTGTCATACTTCCCCTTCTGGAAACATTTTCCAATCTCGGCTTCACTGACACAGTCCTCTCCTGGTTCTCCTCCTATCTCTCTGACTACTCAGTCTCAATCTCTTTCACAGGCTCTTCCTTTGCTTCCCACCTCCTAACTGTGGGTGTCCCTCAGGGTTCAGTTCTGGGTCCCCTTCTATTCTCCATCTACACCCACTCCCTTGGAGAACTCATTCACTCCCATATCTTCAACTACCACCTCTATGCAGCTGTTTCTCAAATCTATGTCTCCAGTCCTGAGCTCTCTCCCTTTCTGCAGTCTCGCATTTCCACTACCTTAAAGACACATGTACTTGGATGTCCTGAGGTCACCTCAAATTTAACATGTCCAAAATAGAAATCCTCATCTTCCCAACAAAACCCCATCTTCCCCTGACTTTCCCATCACCGTAGACAACACCACCATCCTTTCTATCTCACAATCCCACACCCTTGGCGTTATCCTTGACTCGTCTCTCTCATTCAACCCACATCGTCAATCTATCACTAAATCCTGTCAGTTCAACCTCCATGACATTGTTAAAATCTGTCTTTTCCTCTCCATCAAAACTGCTACTATGTTAATCTCAAAATTTATCCTATCCCACCTTGATTACAGTATCACTCTCCTTGGTGACCTCCCTGCCATCTGTCTCTCCCATACTTTACTTTGGTTTCTGGATCATTTTTCTACAAAACCTGTCAGTCCACCTTTCTCCACTACTCAAGAACCTCCAGTGGTTGCTCATCCACCTCCGCATCAAGAAAAAACTCCTTACCATTGGCTTTAAAGCAATCACCTTGCCCCTATTTACCTCACCTCGCTATTCTCCTATCACAACCCAGACCACACACTTTGCTCCTCTAATCCCAACCCACTTGTTGTACTGTGATCTTGTCTATCTAGCTACCAACCTCTCACCCATGTCCTGTCTCTGGTCTGGAATGTCCTCCCTTTTCATATCCAACAGATAATTACTCTCCTCACCTTTGAAGCTTTATTGAGGTCACATCTCCTACAAGAGGCCTTCCCTGTCAAAACCCTCATTTCCTCTTTTTCCACTCCCTTCGGTGTTGCCCTAACCTGGTCCTTTTATTCACTCTCCTCACCCCACCCCACCCCCACAGCACTTATGTACATACCTGTAATTCATTTATTTATTCATTTATATTTATTTATTCATTCATTATATTAATGCCTCTATCTCCCTCTAGACTGCAAGCTTATTGTGGAAAGAGAATGTGTCTGTTATATTGTATCCTTCCACAAATTAGTGCTCAATAAATACTATTGATTGACTGATTCATAAGTAGCAGAATTGATGACCACATTCACAAACTCCTTACAATTTTCAGTGACATCAGTGCAGAGGTTATGCAATCAGGAAAGTTGCCATTTTCTGGTTCCTTTTGTTTAGTGTGTGAAGGGTAATTGTATGCTTTATTGTTGTTCTCCATTGTTTTTCATTGTTTTTTTTTCCTTCTTCCCTGTTTTTTTTTTTTTTCAATAAAATGGCTTACTGAGGCACTTCAGTTGTTCTACTCAACAATGGCTTAGGTAGTAGGGGAAGTCTGATATATATGAATTCTCAGATATTCAGCTTCATGAACACAGACTGCTAGGTATCTTGTGATTTGTGACACTCAGCACAGGGAAACTGGGTTTGAGAGTGGGAATGCCTCAGGGCAAGCCATCACTCCTGTAAAAACAACACAAGTGCATATCCTGCTGGCAGTAGGAAATACTTTTTCTCTATTCACAATTGCTGTCTGATCAATGGTCACCTGGCACAGTCAGAGACCTGAAAAATTGCACTATTTACTATACGATTCATGGGCTCAGAGTTCAAGTATATAGAAAATACTCTTTCAATGATGCTCACACTCCTGGACATAATCTCAGAGTCAGCATTACTATCTTCAGTTTCAAACTGAAGGGACAACTTCAATTTATGGCCCCATAAAAATCATGAATTTCTGAAAGCCTCCACTTCTCTAGAAGTAAAACCTCTGAAGAGTGGATCTTGGTTGATAAGATTAACCAATAAAATTTCCTAAGCAAAAGCAAGTCTTTGGTAAAGGCAAAGACAAAGACAAAGGAAGAGGCAACATTGCCCAATGGTTAGAGCCCAGGCCGGGAATCAGAAAATGATGGGTTCTACCATATTTGTGTACATAGCCAGGCATGAAGGCCAGAATTCTAATCCCAATTCTACCACTTGTCTGTAGTGTGACCTTGGGCAAGCCACTTAACTTCTCTGTGACTCAGTGATCTCATCTGTAAAATGGGGATTAAGATCGTAGTCCAATGTGGAATATGGACTGTGTCTAATCTGATTACTCTGTATCTACTCCAGTGCTTAGAACAGTGCCTGGCAAATAGTAAGTGCTTAATAAATACCATACAAAAATGTTATCACATAGCGCTTGTCTTAAGCAGGCTTAGGAACATTTGTGCCATTTAAATCATCCTCTTTTTTTATAATAGCCTAGTGATTGTCTTTCTTTTTTTCCCCAATCTTCCCTTGGAATTTTACATTAAAATAAACTGGTGTGATCATTGTATATATATCCACAGATAATCAACTCAAGTATAATACATACCTAAGGCCAGAAAACTTTGATCATTTCTTAAAAGTTATTCTTGTCTGCCACTATTTAAGAAAACAATGCATTTTTAGAAACCGCTGTGGATTTTTAAAAGCCGTAAAATAAGTATGATTTTCAAACTGTTTTAGAACTAATTAAAGTGATGCACTCATATCCAGAGTTAACAATGATAAAAGTTACAATTAAAAAGCTAATCTATTTAATATAATGAATTATGAAGCACTAAAATGAAATAAAAACAATAAACATTAGGGGGGATACATCCAGTACTGTGGGAGGGTTTTCATGTTGAGCTCCTGGGAGAAGCAGGAAAGAATGCTGTTGGGAAATTGTCTGTATCTTGAATTGGAGACAGCGCTGTATGACATCTTGCTAATGGTTCTGGAGTCAAATGGTATTCACCTACCACTGTGTACTGTACTTTATCAAGACAAGAGAAAAGCATTCCCTTATTTGTAAATGCCATTGTACCAAAGGTTTATTGGATGGATGCACTGGCAAATTGAGAAAAACCTGTATGTCCATTTCCCCTGGAAGAAATTGGGCTCTGTCTGAACAGTGGTTAATGTCTTCTGGCTCAAAGACAGTGTTCAAATTTTCTCTCAGCAGCTGCCAAGGTAATTGAGTATTTCACTAGCAGGGCATGGCCCTAACTTCTTTCACCTCCACATCACCAAAAACAGCTAAAATATTACAAGACTTGAATCTTTAAAACAAGCTTTTAAATGCCTTGTGCACAATATGCTTTTTGATTATTTTAGTATTTTGCCTCTCTGCTGACCTGTGTTAAAGTTTATATAATCTAAGAGAGATTTTACAAAGGTACCATACTGCATATGTTAAAAAAATTCTACAGATATTTCCTAGAATTTGTTTCAAATAATTTCCAATTTTTTGTATAGGCACAAACCAATAATTGAAGGCAAAACTGGGGAGAAACCTGCCCTGGGTAAACTGTATTTGAAATTTCAGGTGTGATCCCTTGTTTTTTTTAGAATCCAAAATAAGCTGCCATGTGCGTGCATGGACTCTACTGTAATATTTTGCTTTATCTGAACCTTTAAAGTCAGAGCAAAAAATGTATTGAAACATGACTCATAATAAAGTGAGTAGAAAAATGGATACAAACTAAGCATTTGTCTCAAGAGAAGACTAGGAAGTAGTCTATATATCAAGGAACTGAAGGACAGGCTTTGGGACATTAGATCTTTTGCAATATGCTGCAAAAGGGATAGCAGTAAAGTGCTAAGGAAATCTGATCCTAAGTTTATTAATAAAGGTGAAGTACAGGCTGGCTCTCTAACTCATAAGGCTTTCTAAGAGAGTCTTAATCTTCTCAGGGCATCAGTATTGCTGCTTTAGTCCAGCCAGTAATATCATCCCATCTCTCCTCCTATTAGGTTTGAGCAGGGAACTTTAGGAAACACTAATAAAAGCTGGATCTCAGAGTAGTGGGGCCTATTTTAAAACCTGATAAAGAGCTGGAAGGCTCATTTTGAGCTGGACTCTGACATTAACTAGTTTACTAATAATTTTCCTTAGGTGCTGAATCTCAGGCGTATTTTCACTATTTGAAGACTGGATATAACTTCTGCTGAAGGTCACTGAGTCTCCATCTGGAATAGGGACTGGACACAATCTTATCATTCATTCAATTGTATTTATTAAGCACTTTCTGTGTGTAAAGCACTGCATTAAGCACTTGGGAAAGTACAATGCAACAATAAACTGTAACATTCCCTTCCCACAATGAGCTTAGTGGAAAGAGCCCAGGCTTGGGAGTCAGAGGTAGTGGGTTCTAATCCCGGCTCCACCACTATCAGCTCTGTGATGTTGGGGAAGTCACTTAACTTCTCTGGGCCTCAGTTACCTCATCTGTAAAATGGGGATTAAGACTGTGAGGCCCATGTGGGAAAACCTGATTACCTTGTATCTGCCTCAGCGCTTAGAACAGTGCTTGGCATATAGTAAGCGCTTAACAAATACCATAATTATCATTATTATTGTTAATAAATATACCCCAATGCTTTGTACATAGTAAGTGCTTAACAAATACCATAATTATTCATAAATGTGACTCCAAAAAATATTAGGTGCAATTCTTTCTTTACTTATTGATAACAACAACATCCCAGTAGATACAAACTGCCAGGATTTCTTAAAACATGAATTAAGAGCAAAGAGCACTTGTTTTTACCGGAGAGAGAGAGGATATAAATGGGACTTTGTATTTCATGGGGTCACTTTGGTTCATTCATCTTCCTCTCCCCTCACCCCCCTCCCGGCCTTCACTAGATTGTGAGCTCCTAAGGGGAAGAGAATGTATATCTTCTTTTTTTTTTTTACTTTCCCAAGTGCTTAGTGCAGTGTTTTGCAGTAAGTAAACTCTCAATAAATGACAATGATGGAATGATTCATCAATCCACACAACATCTGATTGAGCTAGGTTAAAATGAATGTTCTCCTTTATCATCAAAATAAGAGAGACACACAGTTAAGCAACATGGTCTGGTCAGTCAGCTGTTTCAATAGTACAAGCAAGCCTGAAATTCTAAGTTCTAGGAGAAGGCCACGAGCAGATTGGCTTTTCAACATTGACAGCAGCTGTGGTTGATGTTTCCCAAACTCTTGCCTCTTCCACAGGCCATCCAACATCTCTACACAAATCCCCGGTCTTCCATACAGTGAAAATTGTTTTTCCAAAATAGATGTGTGGAGTCAGTCTATCAAACCTCTTATCCACTAGGTGGAGTAAAAGATTAATGCCACTGTGTTTAAATTTTATCAACCAAAGTTCACATTCTGAAATCTTTTTGATTCATCATTGATCAACCCAATCCTTTTAAGTGAGTAAGTTATTATCTAAGAGTTAGAATCAGGCAATTTAAAAAGGGCAATCATTTGTTCAGGCCCTAGAGGACCACATAATTTACTATAGCTGCCACACAGCACTTGCTTATATACAAACGTATCGATAATTATATTGTCTGCTTACTTGTTTTCATATGTATATATCTATAATTCTATTTATTTGCAATGATGCTATTAATACCTGTTGACATGTTCTGATGTGTGTCTCCCCCTTTTAGACTGTGAGCCCAGTTTGGGCAGGGATTGTCTCTGCTGCTGAATTGTACTTTCCAAGTGCTTAGTACAGTGCTCTGCACACAGTAAGCACTCAATAAATACGATTGAATGAATGCTAGACATCTCCAGAATATTTTGAAATAGTGAATACCCGTCCCAGAGGGTCTAATTTATTCCCAGGGAATGAATGACTGAGAGCACTGAGAGCCCAAGGTGCTCAACACTTTACAACATGAAAAAGGCATGCAATCCTGCCTACAAGAAGTTTCTCATCCACCTGACCGCAGTGAAAGATGAAAGGTAGACAAGGAAAATGTGGTTAAATAGGAGCTTATATCTAAGTCCAAGAAAGCAATCATTTCTGTCAGATAAGTTGACATGCCTTTAGAGAGTCATGTGAGAAGCTTGAATGGCCTCTTCCTGCATTATGCCTGGTTTTTTAGCTGCTCAGTTTCAGAATAGAATCTGCTGTTCCATAGAGTCTTTCATAATTAACTCTGGAGAGTCCAAAACAACAAAGTGCCCGATGGCTTAGATGCCTGGTTATGTAGGCAAATATGGTAACACGATAGCCTGTTTGGTCAAGAAAAGGAGAGTTTGTTGGGACCCAGGGGCTATATCCCCTGCTTTTGAATTCTGAGAATATTTTATGTCCCACTATTGGTTTCCTGAAAAGTAATCATTTAGCTTTTGAATTCCAAAGTGTCTTTTTTTTTCAGACGAAATACTCTTGCTTAAAATGAGCATCTTTGACCCGACAACAGTGATCAAATCAGTTGGAAATATGAGGTTAAATTTTCAGCCCAGCTCATGAGAAATCAGATACCCCACCTTGCTCTATTCCTAATGGGGCTTGGGAGCCTAAATCTCTACACACCATTAACAATTTACTGCAGAGGGAGGGAGCCCAGGTGGATTGAATGCTGCAGACATTACTCTTTATTGTTTTATTCCAAACTTTCTGCAATTTAATTCCATGGAAATGGGAGGTGAAGGGAGACAGATTCTCCTGAGTATAAAGCCCTTGGGGTCTCTGTCAGACCGGCTGATAAACGTGTTTCAGAAGTGCAATGCAACAATGAACAGTTATACCGACGAATACCGACTTTGCTTAGCTAATAAGTGTCACATGCTTAATGAGCCCAAGGTTCATTCTTAAAAGGATAAATCCGTTTTCAGGAACAGATTTGACTGTTCCTTCAAAACAGTGCACAGCTGCAGTGTGGTAGACGTGCTTCTACTTCCTGGGATCCCCAAACTCTCCGGAGAAGATTTCACTTTCTCATAATCTTATGTATAGATAGCAATTCCATTTTGACAAGCTTTTTTAATGTTGAGAGCTCCCTTCTCCCCCATATTAATGTGTACATGCATTCTCTCTCGAAAACTAGATAGCCTAACCTGGCAATAATATAATGAACGCCAGCATGCAATTTGTTTAAATTAGGCATTTTCAATTTCAGGAAACTCACATGGCCCCACTTGATCTGTTTTGGAACTCTAAAGAGAGGAACCAGGAACTGCTAGCAAAATGCTAAATTAAATGTTTAAAAATAGGTTTGCTGAATTTTGCTTTGAAATACCTGCATGTGTACTTTAAAAGATGTCTAAATGATGTGTCATGTTATGTTGAGTATCTTCTTTCAAAATAAATCCTGCCCCTCAAGGATATCTATATCCAAAGTAGCTATGCCGTAATGTAGACTATAATAGTCCTTCTGTGTTAAGAAGAACAGGGATAGAAATAGATACTGTATGACTAAATGCTGATTGACAGTTCCATCACAGGTTGGTTCTTCTTTAACTAAACTGCAATAAAAGACTTCATATCACACTATTCAACAGATAATAAAATAGTGTAAACAGATGTAACCTTGTGGAAGAAAAATTTTCTACTCGATTATAATGATAACACACTGAACAGTTATTTTTCAAACATGTTAGGCAAAGATCACTGAAATAAATGTCTATTCACAAGGCAATTCAATTACCCATTAAAATGTTGTTTCTCACAGAACAGTGCACTAAAGTCTGTTACTGTGTAAATACTTAACAGACAAATATTTTCTTAGTTCATAGAAAAGTTTTTTGGGGTTTAGGCTTTTTTTTTTTTTTAAGTACAGAGACACTGATTGAAATGTCTTCCAGGTTCACTAATAAGACAGCTTAAAAGCTCTTATGAAATGAAACCTAGCTTTTGAAGCTGTCAAAGTTTACAGCATTGGTACATTATTGCAAAAATCTTAAGAATTCCTTGTCATCAAAAGTTCTCTAAGAAATAGCAGTTTATCACAAGCAAAGAGCTGCACTCTTAGAGGTTCCTGGTTTGCCATCACACACGACAAAGAACGGCATCATTCCTGGTAATAACAGATGAGGACTGAAACCAGAGCCCCCCCAGACAACCAGAAGCTAGATATGACTCAGTTATACTACCTGGACTCTTTCTATTCCATTCAGATTGCTGGATGATCAATGGTTGTTGTTCCTGAATTCGCCATAGAAAAAAACCTCTTTTTAAAAAAATGTCCAAGAATGGTTTAAAGAATATTGTTTCTCCAGACACATCTGTGAGACTCAGCCTGAAGGCAGTTTAGTGTGAGAATGCAGACATCTACAGAGTCCTACAGGACATATAAGGATTTATGAGTCTTCAGCTATAGGAGGGAAGCCAAGACTTTGACTGGAAGTCCTAAGATTTGTAAATCTTAAGCCAGTTTATTCAGCAAATTGTATTGAAAACTTGCTGAGCTTTTCATTTCTTATTTCGAAATGGACTTGTCTGTAGCCCAGGAAAGAGACCTCATACTTAGGACTAAGAGGAGGAGGAGGAGAAAGAAGAGAAAGAGGAACCTACTCATGGCTCTCAAAATTAGTGATTTTTTAGTAATGTCCTGAAATTTTCCCTTTAGCAGCCCATTTCAGATCTCACTCATGGATCCAGCCAAATGTTTCCTGAAGTAATTGACAGCTTCTGTCTGCACATCTTCCTGTAGAAATGGGCTTCATTCGCTTACCATTTGCTCAGAAAAAAAGTTTTCCTTTGGTTTGTGTTGGTGAATTAAAATTTCAGCTCCACCCTTTTTTTACCCTTCATGGTTTTGTAAACTTTCCTTACCCTCTGGATTTCCAGATTTTTTTTAATCATGTGGAAGCTTCTCCATTTTCTGATAATATTAGTTTCCCTTCTAGTTACTCTCTGTAGCTCTGTTGTACAGTTTTGTGAGGCCCAGTAGTCATAACTGCAGGTGGAATTCCAAATGTAGATATAGCCTAGTTTTAGGAGGAAGAGAAGGAGAAGGAAGAGGAGGAGGAGAAGAAAGAGGAGGAGGAGCATACTGATGATTCCCAGCATTTGACTAACCATTTCTACTGCCTTCACCTGTTGGACCCACAGTTTGAGGGAGGAGTTAGCAATTACTTGAAATCTCTTGCCTGAGTCATGCCTGGCAGCTCAACAGCTCCTATTCCTCTACTGTTGATCAGTGCTCTGCCTATTGGTGGTGATGATGATAAAGATTTCCAGCATTTGATTGGCCATTTTGACAGCTTTCACACATTGTACCCATAATTTCAGGGAACAGTTTCTCTTTCCTGAATGATGATTGGTAGCACGGAGAACAGCATCATGTATTTACCATTTGGATTATTTTTCCCAAGGCACATTACCATACCTTCAGTGATGGTTAGCAACAACATTTCCACCCACTCCCTCCATTCTTCCTGCAGTTTATCCCTGTCTGCATGGCATTTTCCACCTGAAAGAGCAGTGTCATCTGAACACCTGAAGATTTCACTCATTCCTTCTTCCTAAATTTGCATTTAGTTTTCTTTAAAAAAAATCAACCAAGAAAAATTATAGAGATTATCAATTTCCTACTTTTCCCATTTCCTGCACCTAGATAAGAGGAACTGGGTAGAGAGCACAAAGATTAGCCCCATGTTTTTTCACCATAAAACCTCAATCTATGTAAACCACCCAAGCCTGCTTAATTGGTGCTGTATCATCAATCTACCAGGGATATTTATTGAACAACTTCTGCATGCAGAGCAATGTTTGAAGCACCTGGGACTAAAGTTACGTGTTTGGAAACTTTATGTAGTCTAGAATTTACTATCTCGACTTTATCCTTTTCACTTTCAGAAGGAAGGATTGTTTCGAAATGAAACGCTTTTCCCCATCTTCTTCTTGCTTTATGGTTATATTATTGTGAAATGCAGGCTGGTCCCTCAGCATTCCGTGTATCATTCCAAAAACAGTACAGGAAACTGCCTGGACAACTACCAACCACATAATTGTCTGAACTATGTCCCAGAATGTATAGTTCAGGATATAAACTGGAGCATGATCAGTCTGGGCCTCAGGACTAACTTTACAGTGGATCTGGGCTTACTTCAGAATCATTAGTGTTCAGCCAGGAAAGCTGCCAGTCTTTATCTGATAGAACTGAAAATATTCTAGCTGTAAGAGTAGCAAGACAACCACCTGGGCAAGAATTTTCATTTTCATCTATAATAATAACTTCAATAATTTAACTTATAATTATAGGTTCTGGAGGAGACAGACAGGATGCTGGCAAAGCCTGGCCCACTAATAATAATAACTGTGATATCTGTTAAGTGATTACTAGATGCCAGACACCACACTAAACATTGAGGTAGGTTCAAGCAAATCAAGTTGGACACAGTCCCTGTCCCTCACTGGGCTCATAGTCTCAATGTCCATTTTTACAGATGAGATAATTAAGGCACAGAATAATAATAATAGTATTTGTTAAGTACTTACTGTATGCCAAGCACTGTTCTAAGCACTGGGGTAGATACAAGGTAATCAAGTTGTCCCACATGGGGCTCACAGTCTTAATCCTCATTTTACAGATTAGGTAACTGAGGTACAAAAAAGTGAAGTGACTTGCCCAGGCCACATAAAAGACAAGTGGAGGAGCCGGTATTAGAACCCAAGTCCTGATTCCCAGGTCAACACCAAACCACACTGATACCCACATTGACAGAAACACTCTGTCGGTACCTTACTTGGTTTCTCAAAGCCTTTCACTTCTGTGGCTTGTAGAATTTCTAGGAGAACGATAGAAAAGGCAAAAAGTTTCTGTGGCACAAGAATTCTAGTAAAACAGAGAATGGAGACTGGGCCCATGAAGTACCATCCCTGTCTTGTCCTGGGTCACTGCTATTTCCCACCCATCAATCACAGCCAAGTATAGGGGTAACCAGAACAGAGTCGAACCTGGACTAAATCCCATACTATCTCTGAGAAGAAGTCCCAAAGATTGCAAATCTGTCCCACAAAAAGGCGAACAAGAGTCATTTGCAAAGAAAGGGCCCAAAGAGGTCCGGGATTTCCCACAAAGTGCCTGCTGGTAGCTGCTTCAGGGAGCAGTAGAATATTTCTTAGCTGCAAACAAGTCTAACAGGTCTTCCCAGTCCCCAAGCAATCAATTAGTGGTATTTACTGAGCACTTACTGTGAGCAAAGCACTGTGCTAAATGCTTGGAGAGTATAACAGAGTTAGTTGACATGACCCCTGCCCTCAAGAAGTTTACAATCTGGTGGGGAGACACATTAAAATACATTACAGAGAGGGGAAGCAACAGAATGTAAGGCTATACCTATAAGTGTCTCTCTCCCCACTTAAGTTGGGAGCACAGAGTCTGATTCTCTTAAGGTCTTCCCGTTGAGCACTTCACAGTGACTTCTCCCTCCAAGAGAATCCTCCTGGCTCAGACTTGTCAGCTGCAGTTTCTCGATAACTTCCCACTGAGGCTCCTGCCATGGTAGCTGGCAATGCTTTATCCAGGCCATTAATTCTGTGTTTACTCAAGTCAACAGTCATGACCTGCCTAAACCTTTTCTTTTGGACCCTGAGCCTTTCCTTTGGGGGGGAACCGGGGCGGGGGGGGCTCTAAATCCTCCTCAGGCAGTCATAGGGAGCAAGGAAAATGTTCAAGGAGAAACCTAAAGAAGGGTTAAACTCTGACCCCTGGATGGTTTGAAAACTCTGCCCACTTCCAGACTCACACAGAGAAAAACGTGGAACTTAAGGGATAGCATTTGATATAACTTCTTCTTGTTTGGTCATGCGCAAGGATAGATTAGAGCTAAATATGGCCTGGATCAATCAGAAGCCTAGGGCACTGAAAACTCATCTTTGGGAGATTGGTGTTGCTAATAGGAAAAAAAAAAAATCCATGATTCGAGAAACATGCTGGAAAAAAAGATAAGGAAGAAGGTGCCAGTAACATGATGTTGAGACCCAGAGGTATTAACTGGGGTCATGAGGGAGGAGACAGTGATAAAGGGGGAGGAAACATCACTATAGATATTTGAAGAATTTTCAGTGACCTCGTATCAGAGCAGAAACAACTTCTTCTTCTGTTTGGTCTCTAATCTTTTCCAGTTTGCCCCCAAGGAACCTGCTGAAATCATCCATATCCCATCCAATGTGTCTTTTAGTTTCCAATTATAGTTTGCATAGCAACTGAGAGTAAAGGATAATTGTTTAACATCAAGCCCAGTAAACAACAACAATAATAACTGTGGCATTTGCTATGTGTAATGACCACACTGTACTTCCTCTGGCCTACATGGAAAACTAATTTCCTTGCTCACTTATGTTGTCTTGGCAGGTGTTACATGACGAAAGCAGCCAGCTCTTCATTTGCAAAATGTAGCCAGTGCTACCTCAGGGCTACTTCCAATGCTTTCTCCAAGACTAACACCAGTACATCCAGTTCTATCTATTCACTGAAAGAATGACTGACTGCACCGTTTGGGAATCTCCCATTCCTGTCTGAAAGTCAAAGTAATAGTGCAGTGTTATGCACATGGTGAGCACCAAATAAATACTGATGATTGACTAATAGAATCTCTGCTTAGTGCTTTGTCCATGTGACCTCCTCATCCTGAATAATCCTTGCTCCCTAAGTATTAAGACAATGCTTTTTGAATTCCAGCAAACTCTCCCAACCAAGAGCCCGGAAGCCATGTCTCAGCCTTCTGCAAATGTAAACATTCATCTTTGAGTTTATCTGGTGTCATATGAGTAAATAAGGAATGTGTTCATCCATCTATTTACATTGGCAGCTCAAAAAAAATCACATCAGCGATGACTAATCTTTCTATTCAGCTGATGGTAAAAGAGTATCCAATTTCTTTCTCGACTAAAGATGGATTACACATATTCTTCAAATTTGGACATGAACCAAGAAGTATAGCATAAGTTTTCACACATCAAAAAACCCAGAGAATATTTTTAAGGAAAACACGTATACTGAACTTATCCTAAAATAGCCAAGGCAAGGAATGAGTGTTAAGTTGCACAACTGAAATGCCTTCCATAATCAGTTCTGCATTTTTTTTTTTTGTTTTGTTTTTTGGAGGTTTTTGAATGTGGCTTCTAGAAACCATTTTCCAACAGCTCAGCACAGTACTTGAGCTTATGACAAATGCTTCCATTGGGAATTAGTATTTTTGAATCTGGAGTAGACAAATGAAAAGATTTCCAGCAAACATGCTTGTATTTTCAGTTCATTTCTGGGTTTACTCGACAATTTGTAATTTTCACGTATCTATTTGTGGATCATTTTCTCTTGTCATTATTATGGACAGAAAACCTCATCTTCATAAAATCACCTCTAGCAGTTTTCTACATGTACAGTAAACTATTTCAGGAATCAATTCACTCAAGCTCTTTGTTAAAATTTGCAAATTATCTATTAAAATTCCACAGCTTTTGTCAGGCAATGTTCTTAGCAACCTAATAAGCGTTTCTGGAGATATGTGTGTAACTTGTCAAAAGAGACAAAAAGTGTACAAAACTGTAAAATGTCAGCAATCACGAGATTTAACAGATTTTGATCAATTTACAAAGGAGGAATAGAAAAATTTTATATTCATACATTGTACTCCAAAAAGTGAAAGGAAGAGAATAATAGTGATTTTTTATTTTCAGAAATGATTTAGAAATATAATGAAAAGTATATTAAATTGATTATAGATAATGTATGAAATTTAGGCATATTAATTCATAAAGGAAATCAAATGCCCATATATCATTTTATTGGTTTAATTTAACGACAGAGAAGAAAGTTAAAATATATATTCCTTTGAAATAATCCAAATAAGTAATGTAAATTTCTTCATGGAAATCTCAAGAAGTTGGTAGATTAATTTCCCATGTAAGTACTGTAGCAGAGGATGAGATATATTCTCCGGAAATCTCAAATTCTAGAATTTAATTGTCAAGAATATACCTCAAGTAATTTAAATACTGGCACCAATTCCCTCCCACTCCTGCAACCTTATGCAACTCTGCGTTAACGGAAGGTCTATACTTAGAAAAGAGTAGCGGGGGATAAAAACTGAGGAGGTGAGTTTCCCTTAAGAGTGAAGAGAATTCTTGAACTGATATAAAATTAAACCAAAGGACCACTTGTAAAACATAACATTTTGACAAATAGATTTCCTTCTCCCCATCATTTTTTTTTGCTGGTTGAAGGGGAGATGCAAATGATCAGTGATGTAAAGATATAACGTCCTTTTATTCAAAATATTCTATTTGCACTGTCATAACCATCTTGTGTCACATCTGAACTGTAATTTCAGCTGTAAGCTTGTCTTTTTTTAATGTCTATTCTCCCGAAGAAAATTAAGCTGCAGTCATATAAGAATAGAAGGGAGAGAAAGTTCAAACTCCAGAAAACCTTACTTACTGTGTTTTTGAGAAAGGGTCTTCAAATGAATCTTCAGTACAAGGTCAGAAGTAACTTATGAAAAAAGTGATACCAGCTAACTAGAGAAGGCTCATAGAGAAAATAAAATTGGATCATTTTATGTAGGGAACTCTAAATTTTATGTCTTCAAAACTCATTACTACCTTGATACCTGTTATTGGTGTCTCAATTTTTTTAAATTTGTCTAGTACCTTGGTAGTCCTGATTAAACCATCCTTAGATAAGTAGAATTCCTCTGCTGTTCATGTTTGAGAAGAATAATATTCAATAGTATTTATTGAGTGGTTACTATGTGCAGAGCACTGTACTAAGCGCTTGGAATGTACAATCTTAGGTATATAAAGTACCTTTCAGTAAAAGAATCCAATAGTAACCTTAATCGATTCTCATTTCTCAGAACTTCCTAAGCCATCAAAAATATTTTTGATTCTGAGTCAAGGTGCCAAATTATCTTCGGGAAATGCTATTAATTCTCCCCCTACACCACTAGATTATAGCTTCTGTGAGGTCAGGGATAGAGTTATCGACTCAACTGTATTATACTCTGCTAAGCACTTAAACAGTGCTCAGCAGACAGTAAACATTCAGTAAATATCATTGACTGACTGATTGATTGATCTTTTTCCCTTTGAGCTTTCCTGCCTAAAGTTTGCCTTTAACTCCAGTTTCTTCTTTTCTGGCTCCAAACTCACCCAAGTCTCTCATACTGAAAAAAATAGTCTTCGTATCCTCCACCTCCAAGATCTTTTATCTCTTCTACTTTCTTCATTTCTTTTCTGTACTCACTGACCTTAGTAAAGACATCCATAGCTTCTCCTTCTCCTCCTCAAACTCTCTTCTGGCTTCTTTCCATTGTGAATTTCCCCCTCCTCAGTCTCCTGAGACAGCATTTCCCAAGGCATCCAGTCATCTTTTTTTGGCAAAATGGATGGACTCTTCTCTGTTCTAATCCTTGACCCTTCCACAGCTGTTGGTACTGTGAGGTTGGGACCACAAACAAGTAAGGAGGCATGGGAGGACCAAATTAGCTCTGGGAGAGGTGGTTTAAGGATGAGAAATTCCCTTGAACATCCCCCCAGATTCAGCTTCAGATTCAGAGGGGTGGAGATGTCAAGGCAAGTGTACATTAAGAATGCTTCCACTCAACCAATTCCATCTACTGCCAGGCCAAAGGTGTATGAGTTTAAACCACATAGAACTCTAAGTACTCAAGAAGTTGATTTATGGTTTGCTGATAAGAAACCTTCTGTGAGAAGCAGCGTGGCGCAGTGGAAAGAGCACGGGCTTTGGAGTCAGGGCTCATGAGTTCGAATCCCAGCTCTGCCACTTGTCAGCTGTGTGACTGTGGGCAAGTCACTTAACTTCTCTGTGCCTCAGTACCTTCATCTGTAAAATGGGGATTAAGGCTGTGAGCCCCACGTGGGACAACCTGATTCCCCTGTGTTTACCCCAGTGCTTAGAACAGTGCTCTGCACATAGTAAGCGCTTAAAAAATACCAACATTATTATTATTAAATGAGCAGGACACTCCTCTGGCTTTACTAGTGATTTGGATCAACACAATCAACACAACACATAAACTATATTGGGTTATTTTGGTTATCATAAATAATGAGGGTGAAATGATTTTCCAGGATTAAAATCTGAACAAAGATTATATAACATAAAGGGAGAATTTGAAAACAATGGAAAGGGTTGTTGAAAAGGGACAGATGTAATTACCATGAACAATCTGAAAGGAATGAAGACATCTGCTACTAAACTAGAACAAAAGTCTTGCAACAAGAATCTCCTCGGGCTTTTTAGGGGCCTCCTCTTGTTCCAAGACAGTTACTTGCCATTCTCTGGAATGGGGGCAAAGCCCAAGTTTTATCAAGAAGAAAGTGCAGCCATATCCAGAGGGATGGGATATTTAAGGGGATTTCTTGATGAACCATCGGTAACAGGATTAGGAGGCTTTAAAAGTTCCAAACCTCATTATCTAAGTGTATTTGTGTTAAATCAGTGTAGAAACAGCCTGGATTAATAAACTTGATGAATAGAGAACCTCAGAACAAGCCTGATCAACACTTAATTACTTCTGGTAACTAACAAGTTATCTCGATATGTCAAAACCGACTAATTGTTATTCCTGTTCAGATGAACATTAATTTCTTCAAAAGAAATTGGGTTAATCCTTTAGATATGTGTCTTCAAGTGGGTTGCATTACTCAGTGCAAATCCTTTGCTTCTCCTAAGAATTATTTAATAAAACTTCCATGATCAAGGATATTGATAATTTGGTAACTACCATTAGCTTAAATCTGATCATTATCTGATATTCTCGTTACCATTTTCAGAATTATGAAACCACCATTAACAAATGATCATTTTCAAAGTAAGTATGGAATGAGTCATTGTGGAGCAAACTATGAAGCCGATAATTTCCTCAGCTCAGCTAAATTCATTCATTCAATAGTATTTATTGAGCGCTTACTATGTGCAGAGCACTGTACTAAGCGCTTGGGATGAACAAGTCGGCAACAGATAGAGACAGTCCCTGCCGTTTGACGGGCTTACAGTCTAATCGGGGGAGACGGACAGACAAGAACAATGGCACTAAACAGTGTCAAGGGGAAGAACATCTCGTAAAAACAATGGCAACTAAATAGAATCAAGGCGATGTACAATTCATTAACAAAATAAATAGGGTAACGAAAATATATACAGTTGAGCGGACGAGTACAGTGCTGTGGGGATGGGAAGGGAGAGGTGGAGGAGCAGAGGGAAAAGGGGAAAATGAGGCTTTAGCTGCGGAGAGGTAAAGGGGGGATGGCAGAGGGAGTAGAGGGGGAAGAGGAGCTCAGTCTGGGAAGGCCTCTTGGAGGAGGTGATTTTTAAGTAGGGTTTTGAAGAGGGAAAGAGAATCAGTTTGGCGGAGGTGAGGAGGGAGGGTGTTCCAGGACCGCGGGAGGACATGACCCAGGGGTCGACGGCAGGATAGGCGAGACCGAGGGACGGCGAGGAGGTGGGCGGCAGAGGAGCGGAGCGTGCGGGGTGGGCAGTAGAAAGAGAGAAGGGAGGAGAGGTAGGAAGGGGCAAGGTGATGGAGAGCCTTGAAGCCTAGAGTGAGGAGTTTTTGTTTGGAACGGAGGTCGATAGGCAACCACTGGAGTTGTTTAAGAAGGGGAGTGACATGCCCAGATCGTTTCTGCAGGAAGATGAGCCGGGCAGCAGAGTGAAGAATAGACCGGAGCGGGGCGAGAGAGGAGGAAGGGAGGTCAGAGAGAAGGCTGACACGGTAGTCTAGCCGGGATATAACGAGAGCCCGTAATAGTAAGGTAGCCGTTTGGGTGGAGAGGAAAGGGCGGATCTTGGCGATATTGTAGAGGTGAAACCGGCAGGTCTTGGTAACGGATAGGATGTGTGGGGTGAACGAGAGAGACGAGTCAAGGATGACACCGAGATTGCGGGCCTGCGGGACGGGAAGGATGGTCGTGCCATCCACGGTGATGGAGAAGTCTGGGAGCGGACCGGGCTTGGGAGGGAAGATGAGGAGCTCAGTCTTGCTCATGTTGAGTTTTAGGTGGCGGGCCGACATCCAGGTGGAGACATCCCGGAGGCAGGAGGAGATGCGAGCCTGAAGGGAGGGGGAGAGGACAGGGGCGGAGATGTAGATCTGCGTGTCATCTGCGTAGAGATGGTAGTCAAAGCCGTGAGAGCGGATGAGTTCACCGAGGGAGTGAGTGTAAATGGAGAACAGAAGAGGGCCAAGAACTGACCCTTGAGGAACTCCAACAGTTAAAGGATGGGAGGGGGAGGAGGCTCCAGCGTAGGAGACTGAGAATGATCGGCCAGAGAGGTAAGAGGAGAACCAGGAGAGGACAGAGTCCGTGAAGCCAAGGTGAGATAAATCCCCCTAAACAGATTTTTTATAATTAATAGAGTGCAATTCAATTACAGATACCATAGAATCTTAGCTAAAGCAGCTAAACAGAGTGGCATCATAGACTGGCAGGCGGTTGCCAGGGTAGCTGCCTCAGTAGCCACTGTGGTCTTCACTGCCCACGTTAGCTAGCTATTTTCAGGATTCCCGCTAAGCCTGTCCCACTAGGCAAGATGCCTTAGACTGTTGTTTGGTTAGAAATATTCACTAGCAATGGACTAGCCCCAGCAGGCATTCCCCTGCTCCCAGGTTGTCCTCCCCAACCCAAAGTTGCAATGAGGTGGGGGTCTGACTTGTTAAGGGAAAGTACCACAAAGGAAACATTGAAACAATGGAAATAACACTGAACTGCAGTCACTTCAACCCTAAAAGTGTTTTGCAATTAAAGTCATTGCATGAAATTTGCATTGTCCTGCTCCCCTGATGGCCTGCTCACTTGTTGCATCCAATAACTCGGTGGGCACACAACTGGCAGGGGGGAGAGTGTGAGTGGTGTTGCTCAAACGATTAGCTCTGTAACCATTTCCTTTGTACAAGTCCTCATTAAATACTAGTTTGCCTGGACTTCAGACTTCATGACTGGTTCATCATCAGTTACAGAGGGAGTCTCTATCATCATCAAGCACTGCTATAAACCCAGTCAGTCCTCTGACTTGCTCCCTTTATTCATTCATTCATTCATTCATTCATTCATTCGGTTGTATTTACTGAGCGATTACTGTGTGCAGACCATTGTTCTAAGTGCTTGGAAAGTACAATTCAGCAACAAATAGAGACCATCCCTGCCTACAACGGGTTCAGAGTCTAGAAGGGGGAGTCATATCAAAACAAGTAAACAGGCATCAATAGCATCAATATAAATAAGTAGAAGTATAGCTATAGTCACATCATTAATAAAAATAGAATTATAATTATAAATATGTACTTGTATAAACAAGCGCTGTGGGGTGGGGAGAGGGGTAGAGCAAAGGGAGCGAGTCAGGGCAGTGGGGAGAGGAGAGGGAGCAGAGGAAAGGGGGGGCTTAGTCTGGGAAGGTCTCCTGGAGGAGGTGAGCTTTCAGTAGGGATGATAATGATGGTATTTGTTAAGCGTTAGCTATGTGCCAAGCACTATTCTAAGGGTTGGGGTAGATACAAGGTAATCAGGTTGTCCCACGTGGGGCTCAGAGTCTTAATCCCCTTTTACAGATGAGGTCACTGAGGCCCAGAGAAGTTAAGTGATTTGTCCAAAGTCACAGAGCTGACAAGTGGCAGAGCCGGGATTAGAACCCACGACCTCTGACTCAAAAGCTCAAGCTCTTTCCACTAAGCCATGGTGCTTCCCCCAGCCCCACAACACTTATGTACATATTAGTAATTTGTTTATATTAATTGTCTGTCTCTCCCCTCTACACTGTAAGCTCATGTGTCTGTTTATTGTTATATTGTATTTTCCCAAGTGCTTAGTACAGTGCTCTGCACATGGTAAGCTCTCAATAAACATTATTGACTGACTGTAAAAATGAATTAATGATGATGATAGTGATAATCAGTCAATCAATCAATGGTATTTGTTAGAGAAACAGCGTGGCTCAGTGGAAAGAGCCCGGGCTTGGGAGTCAGAGGTCATGAGTTCGAATCCCAGCTCTGCCACTTGGCAGCTGTGTGACTATGGGCAAGTCACTTAACTTCTCTGTGCCTCAGTTCCCTCATCTGTAAAATGGGGATTAAGACTGTGAGCCCCACGTGGGACAACCTGATTCCCCTATGTCTACCCCAGCGCTTAGAACAGTGCTCGGCACATAGTAAGCACTTAACAAATACAAACATTATTACATTATTATTGAGCAAATACTGTCTGCAGAGCACTGTACTAAGAGTTTGGGAGAGTATAATACAATAGAGTAGGTAGAAGTGATCCTCACCCTCAAGGAGTTTACAAAACTTTCTATTTTCTTGACTATTCATATTTCAAAGGTGCTGTCATAGTTCTTAGTTAACATGACATTTGCTCTCAGAAATCATGGCCAAATTATTTCACTGCTTTATCTAAATAAGGATGTTAATGTAATATTACATTATTTGCATTTATATAGCTCTCCTAATTTTCCCTTCTCTCATTTTGCCTTCCTGATATCTCTGGGAAGAAGGAGAAGTAGAGTGGCTCAGTGGAAAGAGCACAGGCTTGGGAGTCAGAGGTCATGGGTTCTAATCGTGGCTCCGCCACTTGTCAGCTGTGTGACTTTGGGCAAGTCACTTAAATTCTCTGTGCCTCAGTCACCTCATCTGGAAAATGGGGATTAAGATTGCGAACCCCTCGTGAGTCAACCCGATTACCTTGTATCCCCCCCAGCGCTTAGAATAGTGCTTGGCACATAGTAAGTGCTTAACAAATGCCATCATCATCATCATTATTATTATTATTGGTTATCCACATTCCAAAAAGTAATGAATTTGACAAAGGTCACACAAAAGGGCCAGTGACAGAGTTGGGACTAGAACTGGGATTGCCTATCTGCTAGACCTATACCCTTTTCATTCAACCATGAAGCAGCGTGGCTCAGTGGAAAGAGCCCGGGCTTGGGAGTCAGAAGTCATGGGTTCGAATCCCGCCTCTGCCACTTGTCAGCTGCGTGACTGTGGGCAAGTCACTTAACTTCTCTGTGCCTCAGTTACCTCATCTATAAAATGGGGATTAACTGTGAGCCTCACGTGGGACAACCTGATTACCCTGTATCTACCCCAGCGCTTACATTATTATTATTATCCCATACCACAGCCCTTTCATCACCTGTCATTCTGGCAGGATGAGTTGGGTCCCCTACTTTAGCAGTTCTTTTTGGTGCCTAGATTGAACCCACAACCAGAAACCCAAGACAGTGATTGGTGTTTAGCTGTCCTCAACATACAAGTCTACCCTAAAACAGGATTTAGAGGAATTTCAGCAGGATTTCTGGAATGAATCCCATATTCCCTGTTATCACAAAGCAAGAAGCTCAATTCCATAGTTACAAACCCAGAATAGACGATACAGTTTCCCAGTTATCCTTCAAGTGCCTGCCCAGAAAAAGCTCACCCTCCAGCTGTTGACAGCTATGGAAATGTTCTCTAAGTAGCTCTTCCTTTCTCAAGAGACACATCCAACTTTCTGCACTAGCAGCTAGGATCAGAGGGGCAAGTCCCCATTCCTCCCTATTGAATTTGGTGCTATCCCTGACACAAGCAGTTCTTTGCACAATTATTCCAGGCGTGAATTTTAAACCAATGCCTGAAGGCTACTGGAACTATTATCCTGAGGCTGTATATTGTTCACATGGGGCCTACAGTTATCTTTCCCTGGAAAAAGTCCTGTTACCCTGCTATCATCACATTTTTCCTTGATATCAAATTTAGACTTCAAGCCCCACCAAACAGGTCCTCATCTAAGTTCCCTTTCTGTAGATAAGTTAATCAGGCAGTCGATTCATAGCACTCACTGAATACATACTGTGTGCAGTCCATTAAGCTCACTCAGGAGAGAACAATAGAGTTAGGAAACACAATCCTTGCCCTCAAGAAGCTGACAGTCTAGCATAGAATATCAGCACAGAGTTGGCATATGTTCAATAAATGAACATAAGATTATACATGGATTCATCACTTTGACAACAAGACATCACAGGGAGAAAAACAGATTATCTGAAAACAGGTGTTGCCACCTAGCTGATCTGCACATTGGAAATAAACAAAGGAAGGATTCTTTTAAATTAAATTCCACTAGCTGGAGTAGCCTAAACCGCTGATTGGCCATGCTGGGTGAATTCCTTTGAACTGTATGGGCTTGTGTCAGAAATATGCGGTGTGGGCTGAATATCAAGCCTTATATTAAGTTGTTTTGTGAACACACTAGATTCCCTAATTTATTTTGCTTTCAGCTTTATTTCTTTGAAGATCTAATTTCAGCTATCGGATAACAAATGCTATCAAGCTATTGATCCTTTCAACTTCCAAGTCTCAACATTTGTTCTTCTGTTGTTTCTTTGTCACTGGTAGCTATTAGGGCTGTCATAGCACAGTTCTACTCTGATACCCTTATGAAGTGGTGGGTATAAAGGAAGGTATTGTTTAAAGGAATACAGCTCAGACTGGTTGGCCCAAATTGTGACTCCTCCACTCTCTTAAAACTGTTTGTCAAGTCCATGCGACTCTCATGAACCTTTCATTTAGTTTTCAAAGTGAATGTCTTGGTTTTCTTTTAATTAATGTTCTAAGCCCAACCTCTTGATTGACCCTTCATTTTACAGAATCAAACAAATTGAAAAAAGAAGGAAGAAAATTTTACAATTTAGGTGTCGGGTAGTTTACCTCAATCTAAAATTGAATATAAAATATATTTTTATGCAGCATTCCTTTCTGTCCTGATTTTTAATGAATCAAAGTCAGAAATATGATTAGTTTTCAATCATCATCATTATCAACAATTTTGAAGATTAAGAACCTTCATTTGCTAGCTTATATCTAAATTAACCAAGTTTTCACAGGTTTAGAAAGTCATTGTCTTGATGGCCAAAAATAGAAAACTTATTACTGAAGCATATTCCTGTGTCCCCCGCTAGATTACAAAATCCTTTAGATCAGGGCTCATGTCTACTAACTTTACTGTTCTCCCCTAAGCTCTTAATATGGTGCTCTGCACAGAATAAGCTCTCCATAAATAGTAATAATAATAATGATAATAGTTAAGCACTTACTATGTGTGAGGCACTGTAGATACTCTGGAGTAGATATAAGCAAATCGAGTTGGACACAGTCCCTGTCCCACGTGGGGCTCACAGTCTCAATCCTCATTTTACAGATGAATTGATTTTTTCTCATCCTTCCCATGGGGGCCAAGACTCCCTCAATTCATTCATTCATTCAATCATATTTATTGAGCACTTACTGTGCGCAGAGCACTGTATTAAGTGCTTGGAAAGTACAATCCAGCAATATAGACAATCCCTGCCCACACCAGGTTTACTGTCTAGAAGTGGGGAGTGGGGGGAGTCTGAAGTCCTTGTTCCATATGGGGCTCACAGTCTAAGAGGGAGAGAGAATTATTTAAATTCCATTTAACAGATGAGGAAACTGAGGCACCGAGAAGTTAAGCTATTCATCCAAAGTGACAAGTGGCAGAGCCAGGTTTAGAGGCCAAATCTTCTGTCTCTTCGCCCTGTGTTCTTCCCACTTATAAAGGATGTATTTTGAGGATCGATCAGTGAACAAAAGCACTAACAAAGACTAAACAGTTTATCTTAGTTTGTCATGAAACACTATTAATCATAGAAATTCAGAATTTCCAAGAATGCTATGACAAACTAACTTTTGTAAATTCTGAGAAAATACACTTTGCATAAAGTGCTCCTTTTAAGGTGTTTTCAAGAACATTATCCTTTTAAATGGAAATTCTCACCTCTCTAGACAAGTCAATGTATATTCTATACCTAAGCTCCTGGTGGGCAGGAAATATTTCTACCTTCTCTGCTGTATTGTACTCTCCCAATCACTTAGTACAGAGCTCTGCACATGGTAAGTCCTCAATAAATACCAATAAGTGATTGATAAAATCAGAAATGAATACTGACAGTAAGATTTCTAAGATGTATCAAAAAAAGTATTTCCTGCTTTCAACCATGTATTTACATTAAATTTTCCTTTTTCTTTTAGAAATTCATTTAGGACCCTAGATTTTACATCTTAACTGAACAGCTTTATTAGTAAGAACAATAAGTGATATTTAGTACCGATATATTCATTTTCAAAATGTCCTACTAAGGATAGTGGGGAAAATGGCAGGAGACTCAGGCAACTCCTGTAAGGTGCACTGCAAGCTGAAAAGATAGTATAATTAGTTTTAAAACACTGCCACTGAAGACACTGAAAAATAGCAAAGTGGGAGATCTTGCAGCAGGGCAGACTAGCCTGGTGAACAACGCTTGGAAGAGGAACTGCCCTCCTAGAGGGCAGAATTTCCAAAGGTCAGAATGCCAAGAAGCAGATTTGAAGCAGATCCTGAAGGTAACAAAGGCATCAATACAGCAATAGGTTATCTTTACATATGCACAGTGCTGTCTGCTAAGGTCTGGCTGTCATTTATTGGACTTTTCAGCCACCCCTGGAGGGGCAATGTAGCCTTGTAGAAAGCTCATGGACCTAGAAGTCAGAGGAACTGGCTTCTAATACTGACTCTGTCACTTGCCTGTTGTGTGATATTAGGAAATCACCTAACTTATTGTGTCTCAGTTTTTTCATCTGTAAAGTGGAAATTAAACTGTTCACCCTCCTACTTAGACTGTGAGCCTTATGAGGGACAGAAACCGTGTCTGATGTGATTATCTTGATTATAACCCAGGGCTTAGTATGCCCCTTGGCACATAGTAAGTCCATAATAAATATTAATTCATTCAATTGTATTTATTGAGCACTTACTGTGTGCAAAGCACTGTACTGAGGGCTTGGGAGGGTACAATATAACAATAATACCATAATTATTACTAGTGCAGTTCTCGGCACTCAATAAATACCATTGATTGATATTATTGAATTATATGCATGGATAGGACTTCAACATCAATACCATCATCTTTTGAAAATGAGGAGCAGTTACTCACATATAATTTATAATGTTGACTAATGATTCATCTCCTCAGCTTCCTTGTTAGGCAGTTAAACATTGCTTTTCTCATGTTCTACATATCCAACTTTTAAGGGGGGAAAAAAATCTATTGGTGTTGTTATGGACAATTGGTTAAAGACCCATTATTTAGAAGTTGCATTATTTAATCTATAGAGGGTGACAGCTGTGTATTACATGAATATATAGTTATGGACTTTAGAACATTTATTATTTGCTTGAGAGTCTATAATGGCTCTGAATGGTCTACTATGTAAGTATATATTTAGTCATTTTGAAAAATGCATATTATTTACTTAGGAAACCCTGTACCAAAGCATGAGAGAACAGATATTGTTTACTCAGTACCATTCTGAGGCAGTGGCAAGTTTTCATAAGTGATTCTAAAACATATATTATTTACCAGTACTAGGTCTGGAGGTTGGTATAAGTGTTTTTAAATGTGAATTACTGCCCTAGCCCTATTTCTTTACAAAAGACTTGCTGGCAACATTAGAACACAATTTACTCCATTAGCTTCCTACTCTTCAGATACTAACTGTACCTTAGAATACACCCTTTAACCTCTTAGTTCTCAGAAGTTCATCTTGACATTGGATGATTATTTCATTTTTGCCATATTTCCTTCTAATTTCTCTCAGCTACTACAATAGCCTTGCTCCATATCTACCTTTGACCTCCTCCCTTACAGTTTAGCCTCCCGAAGTCTCGGCTTGCTATTTGTAGGTTTTTTGGACTCTAGAGTGGGTAAGAATTTCCTAGTGTCTACTATTTATCAGGCTAAATACAAGGAAACTGTTATTAGCAAATTTTTTGGAATAACATTTCCCAGAATCTAAACGTCCATTTGTAGAAATGGGTTGCTATTGATTTGTTTCCATGGAGAAATGAAAGATGATGAATAGGGTAAAATATATTTCAATTCTATTTCATTTTCTCATTTTTAAATACAAGGCAATTTGAAATAGGTTTTTATAGTGAAAACAATGTCAAATCCTTCTCTCTGGCTTAATTATTACATTAAAGTGGCCACTGTGATCACACAAAGTTGTCATATTACTAATATAGACTTTCTCACAGTTAAAGTAAATTACTATGATGTTGATGGTACTGGCAAGACTAAATATACTTCTCACTAAAAAAACCCTGACTTTTCTATTAATTTCAATGTGTAACTGTATATAATTAACTGAGAATCAAATTTCACATTTATATCTTGACAAATTAGTTTAATGCTGCTAAGGAGATAATATAAACACAGCAGTTTGATTCTGTGTTGCCTTCTCAAATATAACTATATAAACTAGCATTTACTAAAGGCACTGGAAATTCACTTTACTCCTGAACACTCCTCTCAAGTAAAAGTTCTGGAATTTAAGAAGCACTTAGTTACTGCATTAGGCCATTTAGGATGCTTCCACATCTCAATTGACTGTAATTCCAATCTGCTCAAGTGCCCTGCTAATGACCTTCCATCTCCAAGCGAGCTGAGGAATTTGGTGTTTATACTTTTTTTACTATACCACAAACAGACAGAAGGACAGGCTCCTTTCATTCTAGCTGTACCACGATAGAAGGATGTAAACTGTTACCACTTCTTCAAGTGAAAAAGCCTAACATTCGTACCTCCCAATGAAAGCCCTCATTGACAAAATGAAATCCACTGACACAGGTAGAAGGGAGCCACTTAAGTGTTTTCCATTCCTTATTGTCCAACACCCGGTAATGATATTCACAGGAACTAAACAAGTAGTAAGGTTTACCTACATTTACACACTTTAACTTTGGTAACGTACGATATTACTCCAGGAAGAGATGAGATTTTCCTGGAAGATTCTATATCACTTTATGTGTGTGCATGTTTTGTGTGTGCGTATGTGCGGATTCAGATATATGAACGAATATGTTGGGGTCAAAACAGTTTTACCTATTGATTCATTAAATGATTCCCTTTTTGTTCATTCACTGAAATTATCAACCCATATCATAAGATTTTCCATTTTGCCAGAAAACCTGCGTAGTCGATCCAGTGCTTATCCCTGGTCATTGTTGCATCAGCCCAACAAAAATGGTGACAAAATGTACTTCCACTTTTCCTAAGTAGGGTAAACAGATGACTGTTGGGTATTGAAATTTTGTGTAGAGCGCTATTGTGTTTCAGAATCAGGTTGAGTTACTAAATTTAATATAAATCTCAAATGTCAAGCTCCAGGCACAAGTGTCATCTTTCTTCATAAACCTCAAAGAAAAGCATTAGTGTTTCCTAACATATTTACTCTGAAAATCTTTTGTTGCCAGCAGGAGCCAAAATGAGCTATTCAATTTTCCAGTCTGTAAGAAAATGAACCAACTGTCTTTAGAAGACAGCAATTTCAGTGCTCAAAAGAGAAAACCTCTGATGAAAAACACTGCAGAGTGGAAAGAGCATTGGAATGGAGACAGGAAACACACATTATAGAGCCTGAGTCCCATCTTCCACACATTTTGCTGTGGGGCCTCGGCCAAGTCACTGAACTTCCCTGTGCTTCAGTTTCCTCAACTGTAAAATTAGAATGAAATAAATACCTAGACTCATGGCCTTTTAGTCCTTATGGTACAGGGGCTATGTCCGATCTGATCACTTTGAATATACCCCATGCTTGGCACACAGTAAGTCCTTTACAAATATTATTATTTTATTATCACTATTATAAAAGTCCAAACTCAGCAATGTGGTATACTTAAATAGCTCAGAAATGTTACCATTTTTTATAGTTTCAATATTTGGTGAAGGAAAGGAATTATCAATTGATTTCACATTAAAAGAGGACCTGAAAGATTTTATTTAATTCTCAGGTTTTCAGGATTCCCCACACTCCCCACTACTCTGCAGGCACCTTTAACCCAACAGAAATGAAGCTGACAACCTGTTAAAAAACCATCATTTGAACTGTAGGCTTTTTCAGCAAAATTACCACATCGATTCATCAGCACCCAAGTCTTTCTTAGATCTCCCTCTGAGAGCTCCATCCCAGTTCATGTCTCTGCTTTCTCTACTGTCTTTCTGAATTATTATGGACCACTCCATGGAGGAACTCAGTCTTTATAGAGACATGAACAAAGGCTTGCTAATATTGGGTTTGCCCTCCTCTTTCCCATAGTCTCTCTGGTCCATCTATCTCCCCACCCTTTCTTTTCTCAGGTTTGATTTGTGGATCAACTAAGTATGATGAACCAGAGCCAGAGTGGGATTCATCACTTGAAGAAAGGGAAGAGCATCTTCAGAAACAGGCTTCTCAATAAGGGAGGCAGATTTTAAAGTAGACTCTTAGGGAATAATTATATTTTGTATTTTATCTATTCTCAGCATATAGGATTTTCATTTGTATTTTCAATCGCTCTAAGACTGTAAACCTGTTGTGGGCAGGGAATATGTCTTAGAATTCTGCTGTACTCTTCCAAGAGCTTAATTAAGTGCTCTGTACACATTAAGTGCTCACTTAGTATAATGGTTGATTGATAGACAAATCATCTATTCTGCTACTATCTTGATGCACTTAAATTGTTTTCCATTATGTCTTCTAATGCACATTATTTGTAAGTAATTTTTGTTCTTTACTTTTCTTTCTTTAGACTGTGGAATCCTTGAGGGTAGTGATCCTGTGTGTTTCTTCTCTTGTACTCTCCCAACCCCTTAGTACAATGCTTTGTGCCCCAAAACCAATGACATTGATGATCATAATAATAATAATAATGTTGGTATTTAAGCGCTTACTATGTGTCGTGCACTGTTCTAACCGCTGAGGTAGATACAGGGTAATTAGGTTGTCCCATGTGAGGCTCACAATCTTAATCCCCATTTTACAGAAGAGGTAACTGAGGCACCTCAGTTAAGTGACTTGCCCAAAGTCACACAGTTGACAGGCGGCAGAATTGGGATTAGAACGCATGACCTCTGACTCCTAAACCCGTGCTCCTTCCACTGAGCCACGCATGATGTTGATCGACTAATTAGAACAAATACATTCACAGGGAAATGATATTTGCACGGTTCTAGGAAGGTACCCAGGAAGAAGAAGAGAAACAGAGTAGCCTAGTGGGTGGAACACAGGCCTGGGAGTCAGAAGGACCTGAGTTCTAATGCTGGTTCTGCCACGTCTGTTGGATGACCTTGGGCAAGGCACATAATAATGTTAGTATTTGTTATTTGTTAAGTGCTTACTATATGCAGAGCACTGTTCTAAGCGCTGGGGTAGACACAGGGGAATCAGGTTGTCCCACATGGGGCTCACAGTCTTCATCCCCATTTTCCAGATGAGGGAACTGAGGCACAGAGAAGTTAAGTGACTTGCCCACAGTCACACAGCTGACAAGTGGCAGACCTGGCATTCGAACTCATGACCTCTGACTCCAAAGCTCGTGCTCTTTCCACTGAGTCATGCTGCTTCTCTCTGTGCCTGTTAGCTCATCTGTATAATGGGGATTAAGACTGTGAGTTCCATGTGGGACATATCTCATGAGGGACAAGGACTATGTCCAACTTGATTAACTTGCATCTACCTGGCACATAATAAGCACTTACCAAACACCTTTAAAAAAAAAGCGGGGGGGAAAGTAACCTAGAATGGACTTGGGAAATTCTAGTATGCCTGGCAACAAAATAAAGAGGAAAACAGAAGAGCTATCTCTCGATTACCTGAAATGTTCGTACAAATGTGGAATAAGGATGGGGAAACGGGCATGAGTGTCAAGGGGAATCTGGCTGAGGACCTCCTTGATATGCTGAGGTGGAGTGTGTTAGCTTTCTTAGCTGCTGTCCTCCACTAGAAGATTTAAACTGTGTAGGAAAAGTAGGAAGGAGGAAAAGGGAGGTGGGGTACATACCCTGCCCTCAAGGAACTCAATACCCAGCTCAAATGCCTAGAACAGGAGAGTAATGATGATAATGGTATTTGATAAGTGCTCACTATGTGCCAAGCCCTGTGGTGGGTACTTGGAATTGACACTTAAATGTGTCACATGGGCACAGTCTAAGGGGGAGGAATAAAAGGCATTTAATCTCTATTTTACAGATGAAGAAACTGAGGCACATAGTAACTAAAGTCACAGAGAAAACTAGTGGTATAACCAGGATTAGAATCCAGATCTTCTGACTTTCAGGCCTGTGCTCTCTCCAGTAGGCTAACCTTCCCAAAAATGCTATCCACCTCAGAGTGGATGAATGTCTGGAAAATAAGTGAGGTTTTTGAAATGATTTCTTTGTAAATGAAGAATCCATTTATGGCAAGGTGGATAGAGCACGGGCCTGGGAGTCAGAAGGCCATGGGTTCTAATTCAGGATCCTCCACTTATCTGCTGTGACCCTGAGGCATGTCACTTCACTTCTCTGGGTTTCAGTGACCTGATCTGTAGAATGGGGATTAGGACTGTGAGCCCCACGTGGGACAGGGACTGTGTCCAATCTGATCTGCTCGTATACACCCCAGAGTTTAGTACAGTACCTGCCACATAGTTAAGCTCTTAACAAATACCATAATTATTATTTTGGCCAGAATCTGCACAGAAAAATGAAATCTCTGGCACCAAACAACTGGATGGATAACCTCTTGCAGACCAGAGAGCCATTTCCTTACCCAACCTTGGTATCCTATATTGATTAGGGTAGGCCTGCTTTCCCCTTTCTATCTTTTGTTAAATCCTCCAGGACTTTCACCTCAGAGTAGGGAAAATGATCAAAATGTGAAGTTATAAAGAAACCTCTAAGACACAGGGAAAATATGAGGAACATGAGCTTTCTCTCGAGAGGTAGAAGGCCAGAAGGCGCTTTAGAAGCCCCTGGGGCAAAGAAAATCTGGAGCACCACAGGGAATAGAATTTATCAAAAATGTAAATTAGAGACCAATCCACTTTTCCCATTCTGAAGGATACTGCCCTGTGGCCACCCACAGTGCTTCTCTTGAAAGGTAATACTGTAGCTTTTAACTGTTCTATTCTAAAGCTACAGAATCTCAGTGTAACAAAATAGTCACCATGGTGAATGTAGAAAAAAGTCTCAAGTTTTCCAGCCCTTTTTGTTCTAAGGAAGGATGGGAGGCTGGAAGAAATAGATGTGAAGTGACAATCAGACAGACTTTCACGCCAATCAAGAGTCAGACTAGAGAATGTAGCCAGAGGGGAAAGACCCTTCTTCCTGGGCTCAAGCAAACAGGTTTCAGAGAAACCCAGGAATATGAAAACAAGAGAAGTATCTACAAATGCTCCTGCCACATGATTGAACCTGAGACGGAAAATGTCAGTGCAATTAAAACCACTGTGAAATTGTGCTTTGTTGTTTTGTTCTGGTTTTTTAATGAAAATAGATATTACTCATACAGACTGGGATCAATGTGAAAACTGTAAATAACATAGACATTGATAATTCTAGGAGTCTCCGACCAGGAGCAGAATTTTTTCCCAGATTTTCACCAGTATTGATTGAGACATAAATTAGCAAATGTAAAAAAAAAGAGGGAGTCAACCATTATAAATCATAGACGTATGGAATAAATAACAAATAAATACATTAATGAATAATTATTATTACCATTATTATCATGGTATTTGTTAAGCGCTTATTATGTGCAAGCACGGATCTAAGAGCTGGGATAGACACAAGGTAATGAGGTTGTCCCACATCGGGCTCTCAGTCTTAATCTCCATTTTACAGATGAGGTAACTGAGGTACAGAGAAGTTAAGTGGCTTGCCTAAGGTCACACAGCAGACAATTGGTGGAGCAGGGATTAGAACCCATGTCCTCTGACTCTTAAGCCTGTGCCCTTTCCACTAAGCTAGGCTGCTTCTGGATGGCATGACAGGAAAAGAATTGGAAGGAGCATGGCCTAGTGGAAAGCTTGGCCTGCAGTTTGATGATAAATAAGTCACTTCTCTGTGTTTCAGGGTCCTCATATGTAAAATGGGGATAAAATATCTACCTCTCCCTTCCTGTGTTTGTATCTTTTATGATTATCTTGTATCTACCCCAGCTCCTGACACAGTGCTCAGCACATAGTAACTACTCAATAAATGCTATTATAATAATAGTCATCATCAGGAAATGAATGTCTCCTGGAAGAGAGGGAATTTTAAGAGAGCTCTGAATGGAGGATGCTGTTGATGATTTAGGGGAAGGGGAAGGGTCATTAGTTGATTGGCTATATTTACCGGCATATTTGGGAGGTCTGAGACTAACGATTACAATTCGGTTCCCCAAAAGTATCATTTTCAGTGAACAAAATTTTTGCTTCATCACTACAGGTCTTTGTTTTAAATCTCTGTTCTACTGTTAACTCAATCAGTCACTCTCCTAGATCCTTTAAATCTCTCTGAGCCTTTCCTTCTCCTATGGATGGAGTAAATAATAGCAGCTCTGTACATTACTCAAGTCTTCATTTATTGTCTAACAGTAATGAGTAACAGCCCATCGTTTAAGTTTGAAAGAAGAATCCCTACCCAGATGAAACTAGCTGTAGTTGGAAACCAGTTTCCTACTTCTTTTTTAGATATGATCTTTGTCCACATGTTGGTTAGGTATTGCAGTCTTCCTGCTCTACTTGTTTCTGTTGCTGGATTAAGTGCCACCATTTTTCCCATGACTCATTGCCCTTCTATTTCTCCTTCTTGTACCACATGTGATAGTAAGATTCAGTTGAGTAAGCAGGAGACAAAAAGACATCCACGAGTCCTAATCAGTCCATCAATCAGCGAATCCGTCAGTGATATATATTGAATGCTTATTTTGTGCAGAACACTATACTAAGCACATGGAAGAGTTCAATGCAATAGTCTTGGTAGGCACGATCCCTGCTTACAAGGAATCTATGGTCTACAGGGTGAGATAGACATTAAAATAACTTTCGGGTGTGGGAAAGAGGGGAGAATATGTATTTGTACATAAGTGCCACAGAACTGATGGTGGGATGAATATCAATTTCTTAAGGGGTACAGATCTGAGTACATAGGTGATGTATAAGGGAGGGCGAATCAGAGAAGTGAGAGCTAAATCAGGGAAGGCCTCTTGGAAGAGAAGGCTTTGAAGGTGCTGAGAGAGGTCATCTGTCAGATATGAAATGCGATGGAATTCCAGGCCAGAGAGAGGATATAGGCATATCCTCTCGTATATATAGGCATATATATGTTTTTCTTTCCCTATGAATTTGAAGAGCAGCTCCTAAAGCTTTCATCTAATTTTAGCCTTAAAGAGTTATTTGTCACTGTTAAGACAAGAGCTTAAACCGTGACTATTCTCCTAAGGTATCTAAATAAACAGTGAACCAAACACATTTTCTGTACCATGGATATAGTCTGTAGCGAGTTTTGATCTACTTTGCATGCCTTTGCTCTTTTTAATGTCTGTAGCAGAGATCAGTTTAGCTTCTTATGTTTCTTCTTTCAACTATCCAGCAATCTCCTAAGCGACCACTTCAGCGTGATAAACAACTTAATCCCAGTCATTCCAAGTATGTAGTGCAGCACTTTTCTCTGTTTATTTTTTTCTTTTTTATGTACAAAACAATTCAGATGACATGAAAAAGTAGATACTTAGAGTAAATTTGTTGGGGGAAGCATAATTAGTTTTTCTTCAACTTGTACAGCTGAAGTAAAAACCGTGCAAAGAAATTTTAGGAGAGTGAACGGAATATGACTTTAATCAATCAATCATCAATGGTTTTTTTGAGCACTCTCTGAGTGCAGAGCACTCTACTAAGCACTTGGGAGAGTACAATTCAACAGAAATGGTAGTAGATACAATCCCAGAAATTGAGTCTCCATCTCAAAAATGACCAATAACTTTTCACTGAAATTCAACATTAGGCTTAAAGACTTTTAAAAAAAGGATCTTCAGCTGCCCCAAAATGATATACTTAATAGATGGATGCTTAGCCTACAGTCTTAAAAATGGCTTACTTTTATTGGGGAACCCAATGTCACAGGCTATGGCAGGGCAGTTTCTTAAAGACAAAGATACTTGCCATTTTGAAATAGGCTCAATACTATGACATTTGCATTCTTGGAAATCCTTGCATAAAGGAAAATTAGGGTTGCAAAATTGGGATTACCATTTTCCCCTTATGCTAGGACTACACAGCATAAAGTGATGGATTGACAATTATTTATGAGGGCAGTCAACCTAATAGTCTAAGTCCCAAAGTGGCCTTCAGGATCTAAAGGTTGTCATCTGTCTACCCTGCCCAAATTTGCAAGATAATTTTGGCTTCTTCATTGTTTCTCTGCAGGCACATGACCTACAAAGTCCTCCACTATCCAGGAACAGTAAGGCAAAATGTAGGTAACAGTGTTGCATATGTTGAGTGACCTCAGAAGACAACACAACAAGGGAAGGATGTATAACTTGAAGTTAAATTATGTACACAAATGGCCGACAGAAGTTCACCTTTCATAAATGATATCATCCTATAGAGAAGAACTATATATTTTCCTTTCTTTGCCAGTCTGTTTTGGCACACAGTTTGAAGGACTAGCCCTTTTCATTACATTGGAGAGGAAATCATTATGACCCTGTGGAGTCTTTGCTATGTTTACAGAGTGAAAGGCAAGCTGCATATTAAATATAGTTTGGAAATTGCATCAACATTCTTTAAACAGCTGTAAACGCACATCACTATTACAAGAACATTAAATATAACCAAAATGATCACCATGTATACAAATACATAAATGCCAAAACCAGAGGCTTTTCTTCTAAAATTTGTTACTAAAAATATGCAGCAAAATGAAAGGAAATTAATATTGTGGAAAATTCTTTGAAAACTAAAATCTCAGTTCCATGGTAACAATGTATTATAACGTTAGGCAGCAATCACATGTATAATTAGAGTGGTAATTATATGCATATTTATAACATCAATATATGTTCCTCAATTTGTTTATCATAAAACAGATAACATCCTGAAAATGATTAATTCAAAATTTTCTCATTTAATACTGAGCTAGAAGACCCCAAAATTGTGATTGGTAATTTTTAAATGGAAAAAGTATTTGGTAGTGGAGAGTGTTTCAGAGAACATAAAATATTAACTTTGCTTTATTTCCAACGATTTGAGGGAATGAAGCATTGGCATTTGAATGTGAAAATTACCCATAATTTTAGGCTTTTAAATAAAAAACTGAAAAAGAGAGAATGCAAACTTGAAGAAGTATCCACAGGAACTGAAATGCCTCTTTATATTTTGACCTTTTCTGCACCCAACATCAGCACAACCAAGTCAGGAGCTGGGGTGCTAATGTGAATCCTAGTCTTTGACCTTGACACCTGGGTCACGTGATCTAGAAATGGGGACAGGAACGGCAGGGTTCAAGTTGTCTTCCTCTAGAAATGGGAAACACCATCCCCTTCCCCCCCTCCAATGATGAAAGCAATACAAGGCTAATTAAAACTCCGGTTCATCTCCAGCATTACATCAGAACTCGAGGAGAAGGTTCAAAGGGAAGAGAAGCTAAAAAATTGGATTAGGATTTTGATATAGTCTCTTCTTCCATTATTGTTATATTTGACTCTTCCAAGTGCTTAGTAAGTGCTCAATAAATTTGACTGAATGAGAATAATTCAGGCTTCCAGAGATCCAAGTCCAGAGTTTAGCACAGTGCCTGGCACATAGTAAGTGCTTAACAAATACCATAATCATTATTATTATTATTATTATTCTAGCTCTACTAAGGGTCTGCTATGTAACCTTAGGTATATCATTTAACCTCTATGAGTTTCAGATTCATCATCTGTAAGAATGGGGATAAAATAGAGTGTAAGCCCCATGTGGGAAGGGGCTATACCCAATCTAATAATCTTGTATCCAGTCCAGTGCTTAACACATAGTAGGTGCTTAATAATTACCAAAATTATTATTTCGAATAGCCTGGTGAAGCTGTCCTGTGACTTGTATTCCCAACCTGGGTGGTCTCTGCATTCATATATTGACTCTAGTAACATTTCTGTTGCTTAGTGGCATCTGATGGGCTCATTGTTGTATTTTTCATCCTCTCGATAATAATAATAATAATAATGTTGATGGCATTTGTTAAGCACTTACTATGTGCCAAGCACTGTTCTAAATTTTGGGTGGGGGATACAAGGTAATCAGGTTGTCCCACGTGGGGGTCACAGACTTAATCCCATTTTGCATATGAGATAAATGAGGACAGAGAAGTTAAGTGACTTACCCAAAGTCTCACAGCTGAAAAGTGGCCAGAGTCGGGATTAGAACTCATGAACTCTGACTCCCAAGCCCGGGCTCTTTCCACTGGGCCACAGGTGTGATTTATGAAATTCAGATTTCCCTAGGGGAGAGTTCTGGATGGATTTAGGGTTTTTTCCTAAGGATTTAAAGGTTCAACACAGGCATGTTTTCTCTGTGAATGGGAGACACAATATTCGTTACTTGGTTGCACGTATTTCTGAGTATTTCACTGTGATCCGAGATCTGTTGTTTATGGTGTTATTGATTATGAAGTTAGAAAGGAATTCAGGCAGAGATCCAACTGTTGAGCTAATTGTTCTGGCTTGGGTGGTCATCACTGGTCAGTCTCTGTAACTGGGAAATAAGAATGTCTACTACCTAATGGCTCTGGGGTTCTGGATGATGGACTCAGAATTCAGGATTATATTGGTGTGGATACAGAGAAGCAGCATGATCTAATGGAAAGAACGTGGGAGTCAGGGGACCTAGGTTCTAGCCTGGGCTCCTCCATTTGCCTGCTGCATGGCCTTGGGTAAATCACATAACCTCTGTTTTCTTATTTGAAAAGTGGAGCTACAGAGTCTATTCTCCCTCCCTCTTAGACTGTGAGTCGTTCTCTGCCAGGATTTTCAAGTATTTAGCTTCCAATAGCTCAGGTAAGAACAATTTTCTGGACAGCAAAATTCCAATATCTTCATCATTGATTACATTTCAAAATGCATTCAAGGGATTCATCTATACCCCAATTTACTGCTATACTTGTTGTTTGGCCTCAAGCATTTCTGTAGAAAACAATTTCTCAGAAGACTTGTATTTCATCCCTTAGATCTTTTTGTTAATTCTAATTCATTTCAGAAAATGTCTAAAGTCTTTAATGAAGTACTATCTTAATATATTAGTACACTATAATTTGGTGAACTTTAGCAGTTGAAAGTGGAAGGATGACATAATCAATTATAATTGTTTTAGAAATGTTTTTGTCTTATAAGAAAAAAGCTCCAAGGTAATGATAGACTTTTCATCTGCAAAGAGACTTACAAACATGAACTAATAAGCGGAAAAGGAGTGTTCTCTGGTGGATAACCAGAGGCAGAGACCGTGCCTCTATGAGAATGTTTTTATGCATCCATTGCTTTGGATACATTACTCTGGTCATGATATTTCAGGATGAAGAACCTGGCAAAGGAATTTCTTATAGTGGAAGTGTCATACACAGTGACACTCACATTCTCTTGTACCAGTCCTCCATGTTACTGCCGGGGTACAGAGAAAGCAACCAAGTGAGTGGACATACAGAACCCATTTATGGGCAGGTTGACCACTGTGTAACACTGATGCTAAAGCAATAGTATCATAATCCAGTAGGTAATCTTCTCCAATAGATTGTTCTCCCCTACTAGCCCACAAGTTCTTTTAGGGCAGGGATCCTGTCTACCAAAGCTATTGTATTATGCTCTCATAAGCATTTACTACAGTGCCCTGCCCGCATTAAGTGCTCACTGAATACCACTGATTAATTGATTGATTGATAGCTTCTGCTTTCTTCACACCCATATTAGCCCAACACTTTTCAGAAATCATGCTGGGCCTGTCTACCTTCCAGAATGTCTTAGATGGTTCTTCAGTCAGAAATCTGCACCCCTTGATTGGTATAGTCCTGGATGGTATTCCTCTACTTGCAGAACTGTAACTAAAACTGAGGACTGGTTCTCAGAATACCTTTTCAATATCTTCTACTTTACCTTAATTCCTAGTCTTCATTCTTCTCAAGGTAACCTACTCGCTGTTCTGCATTCTCATCCTGGAGCTATTTGCTCTGATATAAATCCAATAATGCTGCCAGATATAATCATTCTCCAAGATTTTAACATCATACCATTAAAATTGGGTGCAAACCACTTTAGATACACTGCTTGACTTGATGTCATTTGGAGAGTATTAAGTGGTGGCCAGCCAATCAGTCAAATAAGTGATGATTACTGGAGCACGTATTGTGTACAACTCACTGTACTAAGTTTTCAGGATGGGAAAACAGAAGATGAGGTTAGTGAAAGAGGTGGTAATTATGACCTTACTTTATTCCACAAACAGGACTAAGAGTTGTAGCTGATTCTTCAGCTACAATGAGTATCATTGCACGTATCAGCGAACAGATCAAAGGTTCCTCCCCAAACAAATGAAGCAGGTCTCATAACTTGAATGAGAGGGCTGTAGCTGCAACTGAAACCCCAGAATGATTGAAAACAACAAAAAGCATCACTAGATGAACAATCAAAGCAGAAAGAACATCTTCTGCACATCTGAAAACAGCTGAGATTAAACTAAAAAGACAGTACTGTAAGATGAGCTCAACAACAGATGTTCTGGTCTCCAACTGTTCTTCTGAGGAAATGACAGGCTGAGTGATAGGAAGAGAATGCAGAAGGCCAGAAATCCAAGATAGTAAAACCCAACTAGAATAAAACTCTGACTCTTATCCTGACTCTTCAGTGTTCAGATGCCTAGAATGAAAAATAAAATGGAAAGTTTCAAAAATATGGGACCTGGAAAATCAGTCTGGTCTTCACAAACAACCCTAGCTTACTTTGCTTCATAGGGTATAGGAATGGGACATTTTCATCATTCGTAAGAGCTGTACCCTTATACTTAGATTTGGGCCCTTTTTACACCCTCCAGCACTTATGTACCTATCCAAAATTTATTTAGTTACTTAATATCTGTGTCCTCTCTCTACTATAAGCTTGTTGTGTGCAGGGAAGGATCCTACTCTTTTATATTGTACTCTCCCAAGCTCTTAGTATAGAGTTCTGCACACAGTAAGTGCTCAGTAAATACAATTGACTGATTGATTTCAGGCCAGTGAGAGTAAATTGTCACTAGGAAATACCATACATTCAAATAATAGTGTTAATGGGGGCCTTAGCCACATAAGAGAAAATATTATTAGGCTGGAATGAATGTTGTAAGAATCATAATGGTGCCTCTCTTCTGTCAAAATATGGTTTTTAAGTAACTGCATATTAGCAAACTTTAAAAAGTAGAATGGAAATAACGCAGTATACCCAGGAAAGAGCCCAGGACTAGGAGTCAGGAGACCTGGGTTCTAGTCCCAACTCTACCACTGGCCTGTGGTATGGCCTTTGGGCAAATCATCTTACCTCTCATGTTCTTCATCTCTAAAATGGGGATAAATTAGATTAAGTAGGATAGGGCATGTGTCTGAGTGAGTAATCTGGTTTTGATCCCAGTGCTTAGCACACAGTCATTGTTTAATAAATGTCATAGTTATTATTAGAGGACTGGTAATATACCTATCTTCTCTATGAAGAAACTGAGGAAGAATCTGGACAAGTGACTAGTCCCAAATCACTCAGCTAATTTGGATAGGATTCAGGGCTAGGATCAGGAAGCATGGACTGGCTAAGGGAAAAAAAAGAAATTGGAATTTCCGATTGAAAATAAATAATAATAAATGGTGTTTGTTAAGCACTTACTATGTGCCAAACACTGTTCTAAGCACTGGGATAGATAACGGTTATCAGGTTGTCACTCTGGGTCTCACAGTCTTTATCTCCATTTTCCAGATGAGGTAACTGAGGCACAGAGAAGTTAAGTGATTTGCCGAAAGTCACACAGCTGACAAGAGTCAGAGTCGGGATTAGAACCCAAGACCTCTGACTACCAAGCCCGTGCTCTTTCCACTAAGCCACTCTGCTTCTCCAACTAGGAATTATATTTTCACTGAGCGATGACCCAACTGATAGTCTGTGGTATTTCCCAGAGAAGGAGCAGAGGAGTGGTAAAAGAAGAGTTTTAACGGAAATACTGAAACACTAGGCCGTATCGCTTTAAAAAAATCTATTTAAGGGAAGCAGTGAAGTAATCTGTGTGGATTAAAGAATATATATTAGAAGTTAAAGGGACAGGAGTAGGTGTTTGGTTGGATCTTGAAACAGGGGCAATCAATGCACTCCAATTTAGAAGAGAGCCCATTTAATTTAGTCTTATAAGATTTCCAGAAGAACAAGACAAATATGGTTAGGCTAGAGTAGCAAAAAGTGTAAAAACAGTGAACAAAAATATGCTAAATAAAATCTGTTATTTATATTAACACTTAAACAAGGAAAAAATTGTTTTACTAATAAAGACAAAGGTAACAATGCATTTGTGACAATCAAGTTTTCGATATGATTTTCCACCATTTTAAATGCCATTCATCTAGAGCCCCATTAAGATGAATGTAAAGGTAAACTAGCAAAAATAAGGGCAGTAAGCCAGCAGAGAAGACAGGGATTGGGTTCTGAGTTCAGAATTTAGCTCAGTCGCTCAGCGTGGTTCAATGGAAAGAGGCCGGGCTTGGGAGTCAGAGGTCATGGGTTCTAATCCCGGCTCCGCCGCTTGTCAGCTGTGACATTCGGCAAGTCACTTCACTTCTCTGTGTCTCAGTTACCTCGTTTGTAAAATGCTGATGAAGACTGTGAGACCCACGTGGGACAACCTGATCACCTTGCATCCCCCCAGCGCTTAGAACAGTGCTTTGCACATAGTAAGCACTTAACAAATACCATCGTTATAATTATTAATTTACTGTGTAACATGGGACCCAGTAAGATGATCTCCTTGGTACCTCGGTTAACCATCACTAAAGCAAAACTAACAACTCTTTTTTTTCTTTTTTCATTGCATTTGTTAAGCACTTACTATGTATCAACACTGTTCTAAGCACTGGGGAAGGTACAAGTTAATGAGGTCAGACAGTCCCTGTCCCCTATGGGGCTCACTGTAGAAATAGGAGGGAGAACGGGTATCCTCATTTTGCAGTTGAGGAAACCAAGACACAGAGAAGTTAAGTGACTTGGCCAAGACCACATAGCAAGCAATTGGCAGAACCGGAATTAGAACCCAGGTCCTTCTGACTCCCAGGCTCCTGCTCTCTCCTCTAGGCCATGCTGCTTCTCACTCCTTATTCTTTCATTAGTTGTTACTAAAGTGCGTTGAGCCTATCCATTAATGTTCTACTAGGCACTTAGGAATGTAATAATTAAATTCATTTATTTTAGTGCCTGTCCCCACCGCTAGATTGTAAGCTTCCTGAGAGCAGGGATCATGTCTACACACCCTTCTGTACTCTCCTGAGTGCTTGGTACAGTGTTCTGCACAGAGTGATTACTTAATCAATATTCTTGCTTGAGTGACCATAATCACTGAAGTGCAGTCACCAATGGTACGATACGACTGTGGATGTTGGGGGTCCACTGACACAAACCAGCCTTGGTTCCACTGAAACAGACAAAGCAGCCTGGTGGCAGTAATCAGAAGAGGGGTGGCCCTCTTTGAGCAAAGGCTTCGAGAAGATGGGCCTACCGAGAGGCAGGCGGAAAAGTGAAGACAGGGCCTATCTGAAGCAAAGGCATTAATGCAACAAGATTCTGTTCTTAAGAGGAAACAGCAGACCAAAATTTGTCAATCCCTCCAGTCTTGTCAGCCCCACTTGCACACATGAATAGGATCTTATCATCATTAGCATCGGCTTTTGAAATGATGATCGGCCCTAGGTTTTATGTCGATCTAGTGGAAAGAGCATAGCTTGGAGAATCAGGCAAGATTCCAGCAGACTACTCCTAGCGCCATCCCCTTGATCCAAACAGTCACAACCTTCCCAGTTGAGGATTTGACCAGTAGGATTGCTTTTGCTAATCACTTCAGCTCTGCTGATCATCTTGGGCAAGCCCACCAATGACTGAGCAGGTGAGTAGTCAGTTAATTGTATTTATTGAACACTTACTGAGTGCAGAATACTGTACTAAACTCTTGGGAGAGTATAGTATACCAGTACACCAGACACATTCTCTGCCCACAACAAGTTTACAGTCTAGAATGGGTGAAGAGGACCTGGAGCAGAGAAATCTGAGGTTGGCAAGTCGGCTCACGATGCACCAAACACTGCACTAAACACTGGATGGATATGAGGTAAACTTTTCTTGTCCCATTCAAGACACAATCTAGGAGGCAGGAAAAATACACATTCTATCCCCATTTTCTAAATGAGGAAACAGAGACAGAGAAGTTAAGTGACTTATTCAAGGTCACACAGTAGGCAAGTCACCAACCTGAGAATAGAAACCAGGTCTCTTGATTCCCTGTCCTGTATTCTCTCCACTAGGCCATACTTTCTTCTATTCACCCAAGATAAATCCTAATCTCCACTCGTAGGGCCTCCTACACTTTCCCTATGCCTATCTTGATCTCCCGATTCACACCTGACAACTTCACATCTCTTCCTCCAATGTCACCAACATTAAAGAAGATATCTAGGAGGGAGGTGGAACTATTATGGTTGCCTTAACTAACCCACCTTGCCCTGGTTCTAAACCTGTCCTGGCCACTCCCAGGATTTAGGGATCCCAGATGCCACAGTTAGCAAGGGAACCTTTATGAAGGCAAGACTACTATATATATATTTATTGTTAAAAGTCAGAGCAGATTCTGATTTCAGGTCACGGAACTAACCTGATGGAGAGGATTTTGGGATAGAGAGGGTGAGTCAGCTTAATGGTGGATCAAGGAGACATAGGAGCTGGGGGGAGGAGGGAATGGGTAGATTGGGGACGAGGGTGGACAGCAGGCTAGTCTTATATTGGATGATCCAATTTTCAGCTAATCTGCTCCCTGTCCAAAATGAATTTGATGACTGATTGATTGAATTTGGTACTGGCTGCCAATATTTTTATTAAAAACTCCCAAATTCCCTCCTCTACAGCTCCCATGTCTGGGTTTGGCAGGTCAGTGTGGCCAGGAAAGGGAAGACATCTTGTCTCTCCAGTTTCCACCCGCTCACTCACACTCACCCTCGGGCTGCTGTGGATTACTCAGTAGGAAATCTTTGTCAAACTGCAGATTTGAATTTGCAGAAAATAGCCCAGAGAGTAATAACAGCATCACCTTCAAATACAGAGGGTAATGTTATATATGTATGTATATATGGTATTATGTATGAATAACTAAGCATTGCTGATTGTCCTTTATAATGTATAAATGCAGTCAATGCATATTTGCATAAGGCACCAAGCTGTTTAGAGAGGCATGAATTCTATGCGGGTTTGGAATATGCTGTGTATTCCCTGGAAGGAGTTCATATGCCCTTCAGGGACAAACCCTAGTTTGGAAGATAAGAACCGAGAAACAGTGAAAATCCATTTTTAATGCAATGAACTATTCAAGCATTTACATTCCAGGTCCATAAACATGCTAGAAGAGAGGAGATATTCTGGCTGGCATCAAAGTGTTAACTAATCATTGAACATGGGAATGTTGCATCACCACCTAGGGCTGTTGGTGACATGATTAATCACTTTGTTTAATGATGTCACCCACCTGCTCTGGGGGCAGAAAATGAACACTTTTGTAAAGTTGTGCTTTTAAAAGAATCAGAATTGGAGGAGAAAGCACAGAGAAATATTTTGAAGACTGTATTTTGGATGGCATCCTTTGCTAGCCCTTTACATTTCATACATTAAGGGAGGAATCTGGGCCTTAGCCACTGACTCACATTGCTTTTCACCAAATGAATATAAGATTTAGCTGAATATAAGATTTAGTTGAGTGCAGAAGTGCTCTATCTTGTGCATAACCAACCGATTCCCTTGAACACCTGAAGAATCCCTAGTTAATAATTGTGGCATTTTTTACGTGCCTACATATTTTTATGTGCTTACAGATTGCCAAGCACTGTACTAAACTCTGAAGTAATAATAATTATGATATTTGCTAAGCACTTACTATGCAACAAACACTGTACTCAGCACTAGGGAAGACAGAAGATAATCAGATAGGACACAGTCCTAGTCTCATATGGGGCTCGCAGTCTTAAAGAGGAAGGAGAATGTTAGTTAATCTCCATTTCCCAGATGAGGAAACGGAGTCACAGAGAGGTTAAGTGACTGCCCAATTCACAGAGCAGGCAAATGGCAGAGCCAAGATTGGAACCCAGGTCCTCTGACTCCCCCTATATTCTTTCCACCAGGAAAAGATGCGGCTCGAGGTTGATGTAGTATAAGCAAATTGCACATTTATTTGGGGGGTTTGCATCACTCAAAGCTCAAGCATTTAATCCCCCACATAGCTGCTTGAGAGATTAAACATGGAAGGCCTCCTAGATTTCTCAAGAGCCTTGGAAATGTGGAGAGCTCTGTTTACCAGATACATTTTCCTCTGATAACAAAGTTCACTTTAAGGATGAAAGATTCAGTACTCAAAGAATAGTTTCTCTTACTAAATTATCATATTCCTCCTTGGTCAAAATGGTATCCTGAGGAAAAGACTTTCCCAAAATACCTGCCTGCCCTACAAGAATAGCTTAACCTTGGGTTACAGATAGACATTGGGTCAAAGTGAGGAAGCAGATATATGCGGGAGTGACTCAATTAGCATGATGGGAAAAGCCTTAGTGAGCTGATAGTTTTCCTTCTCACCTTCATTTTCCTGTGATCCTTGTTCTGATGTCAACTCTTTGGAGAGTACTGCCTGCGTTGTTTAAAATTATACATTCAATGTCAGCTTTATGCTCTGAGGAATATTTAATGGGAGACATCATTCACTTTGCATAGAAATTAGTTCTGCAGTGTGAAAACTGACTTCAGGTGAATTCTACTTAAAATCTGCACATAAGAGCAGAAAGAACATGAAAGCAAACAATATCACCATGAGGAAAGTGTCTAACCCACATCATGAGAGTGTATTTACTAAACTGCAATGAGTGTGGGTCATGAGAAAAGAAATCTTTGAAACCCATGGGAAACCCATGAGCTCTATTTCTGATTTTTTTTTCTTTTAAATCAGCACCTAATGAATGCCAACTGTGAACAAACCACTGTATATAAAGCAGTTGGGACATAAAATATCTGTAGAAAACCCAGTCCCTGCCCTCAAGGAGTGTCGATCTAATGGGAGAGACAAAGCGGATGTACAGTGCAGATCACACCCTTACATGAAAGAGTAATGCAAATGATAAAAAGCACAAGCAATTAAAGGAATAGGGAATAATTGAATGAACAGAAATTCATTTGAGGGCTAGGGCAGCTAATGAGGTGTGATATATCCAGGAAGCTGGAAAATTAGCCTGGAAAGGTAATCTGGAGAAGGTAGCTTTCTAGGTTGGCTTTGAAGGTTGCAGGGAAGGTGGTTTGGCAGACCTGAATAAGAAAGGGATTCCATCTAGGAGAGGGAGCATGAGCAACTGATCTGAAACATGAAGGTCACAAGCAAGGTCCAGATAGAGTAATTCGTCAAGGCAGAGAGTGTGTTAGGATGTAGCAGGAAGAGAGAAGGAATAGATGAAAGAAAAACAGCTGGTTAAAGCCTTGAAACCAGTGGCTAGGAGTTGTTTTTGGCAAGAGACAGTGACTAGCCACTGGAGGATTTTGTAGAGGGGAGTGATCTATTAAGAATAGTACTTTAAAAGGATGATGGATGCAACTGTACATAGGTGACACTAAAGCAGGTAACAGCTTGAGGCCGGGTATTCATTCATTCATTCAATAGTATTTATTGAGCGCTTACTATGTGCAGAGCACTGTACTAAGCGCTTGGGATGAACAAGTCGGCAACAGATAGAGACAGTCCCTGCCGTTTGACGGGCTTACAGTCTAATCGGGGGAGACGGACAGACAAGAACAATGGCACTAAACAGCGTCAAGGGGAAGAACATCTCGTAAAAACAATGGCAACTAAATAGAATCAAGGCGATGTACAATTCATTAACAAAATAAATAGGGTAACGAAAATATATACAGTTGAGCGGACGAGTACAGTGCTGTGGGGATGGGAAGGGAGAGGTGGAGGAGCAGAGGGAAAAGGGGAAAATGAGGCTTTAGCTGCGGAGAGGTAAAGGGGGGATGGCAGAGGGAGTAGAGGGGGAAGAGGAGCTCAGTCTGGGAAGGCCTCTTGGAGGAGGTGATTTTTAAGTAAGGTTTTGAAGAGGGAAAGAGAATCAGTTTGGCGGAGGTGAGGAGGGAGGGCGTTCCAGGACCGCGGGAGGACGTGACCCAGGGGTCGACGGCGGGATAGGCGAGACCGAGGGACGGCGAGGAGGTGGGCGGCAGAGGAGCGGAGCGTGCGGGGTGGGCGGTAGAAAGAGAGAAGGGAGGAGAGGTAGGAAGGGGCAAGGTGATGGAGAGCCTTGAAGCCTAGAGTGAGGAGTTTTTGTTAATGAGTTTGGGTAATGAGTATACAGAATGTTGCAGTAAGTAATCCAGTGGGTAAGTCAATAGGGTGGTGAGGTAGTAAGGACAGAGAGGAAGGGGAATGTCTGGAAGGTATTATAACTGAAGAATCAGCAGGATTTAGAGGCCAACTGATGTAGGAGGTAATTGACAGATAGAGACACACTGATCTTTCAAATAAGAGCATGCCTGCAAGACATCTCCCTCTGGCCCCAGCTGCCAGAGGAGAATAGAGATTCAGCAGAGAAAAATGTCAACATGGTATCTATTTGCTTCTGCCACACCTCACATGGCCCACTTCATGCTGTGCCTCTCTGGAGAAGCAGGAAGAGTAGTTGGGAGAGAAACTGCCAGGCATCAGAGCCCCGACCTTGTCCTTGGTGGGAGGAATAGTTCAGTTCTTCACACATAAAATGTCTCTGAAATTGGCAGTCATTTTAGGGGGGAAATTGGCTCTCTAAGATTTACGTGGAGTCTTCTTTTTTTATTCTTCTCCTTATGAGAAGGTTACTTATTTAACCCAGTGTTCTGCATGGACACAAAGAGGTTGCAGAGCAGTCAGTGAACATCCAACAAGTTAAGAGCCTGGAAAATAGGAGCTATAAGGAAAGGTGAAAAGCTCTGAGATCATTTCACCTGGAGTAAAGAAGGTGAAGAAGAAATTTAGCTAAAAAGGGCATTAGCTCTTCAAGGATACGAAGTTCAGCTATAAAATTGTAAGCTCTTTGAGGGCAGGGATCATGTCTTTTCCCTCTGTTGTATTTGCTCAAATGCTGATTACATACTCAACTCTCCATACATGTTCAACAAGTCTGCTAATGGAGTGATTAGAGGATAGTGACCAAGCTCTTACTGACAACACAGCAGTAGAGGACACATGCAGTTGCATAAAAGACTAAAGGGAGATCTAAAGGAAAAATTTCCTCATGGCAAATGGATGTTGGAGAGAGTGTGGGGAATTTCTTCTTCTGAAGGGTTTTAAAAAGTAGAAGTTTTGACAGGGTTGAATTATAATTAGTATTAGCAGTAGTACTCATAATAGTAGTAATGGTAAGCACTTAACTACTATAATTATTGTTACTAAGCATTATTATATATAATACAGTTATTTATTATTGATATTATTAAAGTGTTATCAATAATCAAAATAATTAATATATTACCAATAATAATTATTAAAATAATAATAATAGTAGATGTTAAGGGTTTACTATATGCCAAGCATTGGGGTAGATACAAGATAATCAGGTCCCACATGGGGTTCACTGTCCAAGTAGGAGAGAGAATAGATATTGAATTCCCATTTTGCAGAGGAGGAAACTGAGACACAAAGAAGTTAAATCACTTGCCCAAAGTCACACAACAGACAAAGTGGTGGAGCTGGGATTAGAACCTAGGTCTTTGGACTCCCAAGTCCATGCTCTTACCAATAGGTCATGCTGCTTCACCCATAAATTTGGAGAGGAATTTGGAGAGGACTTCCCTATAAAGTTCGCTAGGGTGAATTTTCTGTGCAAAGCTACACCGACAGTTCCACTAAAAAGTTTTATCTAACTCTAATAAAGCAAGCAACAAAAGAAATAACCCACACCCTTTTTTTCCCCAGTGGGACCTTTTGGGAGGTTCTTACTTGGATGAGGCAACTGTACTTATGTTACCTAAAAGTTTTCTGAAGTGAGACTGGGAGGATGTGATTGCTATATGGTGCTTTGGAAATGTGGGGCAGGAGGCAGCAGTGGAAGAACTCATGGCTAGGAATCATAGAAAGGGGTTTAGCTCCTACATTCTGGACACTTTTAGCTGTATGATTTTCCCCAAGGTCCTTCACATTTCTGGGTCTCAGTTTCCCCATCCCATTCTTAAAGGAATAATGTGAGGATAAAAGAGATGGTTTGTATCCAAGTATTTTTAAAATAGTGGCACAACATTAGAATAAATTATCATTGTTATTAAAAATGCCAATTAAAATCATTGTTACAAAATTACTGTTATCTTTTTTGTTTGAATTGCATTGTTTTAGTGTAAAAATTGTAAATTTGCCCAGAACCCTAACAGCTTCATAAAATAATTAGTAAATAAATAAATCTCTCAGAGATAACAGAAGCAGATAAGAGAAGAAGAGAGAAACCCGAGAAAGGAAATGAGGGAAAGATAAAATTGAATATGGAGCTTTGATAAACTGACAGTAAGGTGAACAGTTGTGCATGTAGCAGGTAAGTACATAAGTGGATGTTTCCCGTACTACAGAACTGCTAGCAATGGTTTGACCAGAAATGCAAAGGGGAATGGAAACACTTTTTAACCAAAAGATCTACTCAGGAATAAAGGAAGCTCCACAAAGATATAATGGCAATAAAACCAGGGATTATTTTTATATGATGCATATAGAAAGACAGAGACTTTTAACCCCATTTTGCAGATGAGGAAACGGAGGAACAGTTAAGTGACTTGCCCACGGGCACATGGGAGGCGGTTATCAGGGCTTGGATTCAAACGTGGGTCCTCTGGCTACCAAATTGGTGCTCTCCCACCCCACTCTGCTGCTTCCCCTGATAAATGCCTTTCAGCTAAAGGCTTGCCTCCCTCTGTGATGGAGCAACACTGGATCCATACTGGTGGACAATTGAAGGAAACCACTAATATCTCTGATCCTTCCTTTTACTACCTGCCAGGAAAGAAAAAGAGAAAAAATAAAACAAAAATACTGAAGGTGCAACAGGAGGGGCCCTGTGGAAGCTGCAGCCCCTCTCTTCAGTGACTAAACAGACAAAGGATCCACAAGAAGGTTAGGAATTTGTGGAGGTTAGGGATCAGAAGGGAATTTGGAGACTTTTACTCAAGCACAGAAGTTTGTGAAATCTGTAGGATAGACAATAGAGGAGAGTTATTGCAAAGTTGTCATTTGGTGGCATTGAGTCATAACTGCAGGAGCTATTGGTTCAGGAATAATAATAATAATAATAGTCACCTACATATATATAAAACAATAATAGTAGGAAAATTGCCACCATCGCCCATCATTAACCATTTACAGTTTAACCCGGAAAAGAACCTCTGGGGAAGCCAGGAGCAGGCTTCACTCAATCAATTCCTCGTATTTCTTAAATGCTTATTCTGTGCAGAGCGCTCTATTAAATGCTTGGTAGGGTACAATACAATAGAGTTGGTAGATGTGATCCCTGCCCTCTAGAAGCTTCCTTGGAGTCCTGGAAAGAAGAGCCCAATGTCCCTCATCATCTCTCCCTCTCAAGCAAAGATCAGCTTGTCCACTCTGGACACACAGCGTATTTCTTTCCCCACACCTAAAATGTATAAATGAATCAGATTTAACTCATGAGATGTTATGAAGCTTGTAACTGAGGCTATAATTTTATCAAAATACCCACTTGGGATTCAGACTGTTTTGAATCCTAATGCCATGTTGGTGTCACATTCTCTCTTTGAATCCTCCAAGGGACACACTAGCTTTCCCAGATCTGATTCCTGACATCTTTATTGTCCTTACATCATCAGACAATGAGCTATCTAAGTAGCGAAATTCAGTGAGATCATTCAACTCTGCTTCAACCAATGTTGATTCTTAACTCTGTTTGGTTTTGCCAGTTGGAGATTGGCACATAATCTTGGTCTTCTTCAAATTCATCATTGATCCAAAGCACTTTTTGGTTCTGAGAAACAGGTCACAATCATCTGCCTATCTTTTGTACCTGTGGGCTCCCGGAATGCAGTCATCTGTGAATAGGAGCCCCTGTTTGAGTAACTCAGAAACTTCTAATGATGCTCTCAACCTGCTGAAGGATTGAAACTGGATCCTGACAAATACAAGAGGACTTCTGGTACACAGCCACATTTTTGAACAGGCCTGGCCCCAGACTGGCCCTGATGGTGAGGTTGTGGTGTGGTTGCTTTGAGTCACAAATTGGTCTTATTAGTTACCCACCAGCACTAATGAAAGCTCAGCTTTTAGAGTCATTTTCCTATATGGATAGTTATATCATTATTGTTATGATTGTTGTTTTCATTCATTCTTTCAGGATTTAGAATCCCAAGAACTATCAGCTCTGGTATTTAAAAATCTGTCTTCGTGTCTTTCTTGAAAATTAAGTTTAATAAGGCTAGCTCTAAAATGACTTGAAAGCACAAAAGGACATGAACCAAAAAAAATCTTTCCATCAATTCTTGTTCATTTTCTTTGCACATTTATTTAATTTTAAATGAATCTTGACAAGAGCTCAAAATTGGGGGCACCGCTAAGATACTTTCATTTTCCACTGGGGCCTCTCTCTGGGTTCATGTGCCACTTTTAACCATGGCAGCATGGGGGGAAAATCCTGCATTCCTGGAAAGAAGGGTTTTAAGCAAATCACTTTTTTTTCTTAATTCCTTTTTTCTGGCTATTTCCTTAATGTCCTTACTGATGTAATGCAGGATAATGTAGCTTGTAAGCCCTGAACAGGTAGTTATGGACTGATCATTTCAAAGGTCAGAACATTCGGGGAGAACACTCATTAGACTGTGCCCATCATATTTTATAATTTCTAATAGATCTATACATCTATCTACACACTAAAGGCAGTTGCTGCTCTCTGCAGAGATTCAAGGAAATCTCCATTATAATACCTTGCCTTCTTTGCAAATGCTCTACTGTGCCAGAAGTCTTCACTGTATTAGCTGAAGGCATCCCAAGGAAATTTAGCCTTGTCTAAACTGCTCTTGCAACGACACCAGTATGAAAAGACACATCATAAGGAGCACTTATTAATATCTAACAATAATTAGATAAAACATTGTTTTGTCTGGAAGATGGCATTGTTTGAAAAACTGCCCTACCATATTAACTGAATTTCAACATGTTCTATACTTTCAAGAATATATTTTGAAAGGAAAGCTAGTTAACTCTTTTCAATGGTTTTGAAAAGTGGCTTAGCAATTGTCATATATTACCAACCAAGCTTCTACATGACTCTGTTTTTATAAATGTAGATCCAACTGAGCCCAAAATTTCAACTGGAAAATGAATATTAATTAGAATGAATGGAGTCCTTCTGTTTCCCTATAGCCAACGCATATAGTGCTTGGCACATAGTAAGCGCTTAACAAATACCATCATTATTTATGAAGTGGAAAATCTTTCCAATATGGTCCCAGGATGGAAGGACAGAAGAGGAGGAACTTCATCACAGTTTCTGGAGAAGATGCGAACATAGAACAACAGGGGATTAAATAGAGAAACCCAGAAACTCAGATCTAGCAAGATGGCACAGCAGAGGAGAGGATTCAAGGTAGAAAAATTGCTTAACCAAGCAGAGAAATTGGATTAAATCAATGGGGTCATGGTAGTGGGAGAAAAGGAGCATAGAATTGCACTGTCCACATGAAGGTGAAAATACCCAGATAGTTTTAAAATCAAGTGGGGGAAAGTGCCTTGAATCACTGAATGAGATTAACACAGAGTTTTTCTTTTGCCATGGGAAAAGATAAACAGGATGCTCTGTGATGAGAATAACAGTATTGGCTTTAAAATGAGTAAAACCTCTGTTGCATTTTAGCAAACCAAATATGGAATTAACATTGCAGCTCCGTTAAGAAGCCACATGGAATGGCTACCACCTTCCTCTGTAAAGATTTTCCCTCCACCAAATGAAGAAGCATAGACTGTATGTAGGTTCCCAGTTATAGAATCGCTTTTCATTTGAGACATCCTGTTTGAATAGAAAGGGTGTAAACAGAAACGGCTGAGCTACATAGACAGAAGCACACCTTTACACATGAAATAAACCACAGATCATTTCTGAGTCGCCCAAGATTCCAGAACTAACCCAGCCTAGTCATGATTCAGTGGATTTCCAAAAGCTGTGAATTCACAAATTTATTTGAGGATATAAAATGAGTTGAAACCATTTTAAGTTAAAGAAACAATATTAATTGACATGTATTGCACCACTCTATAGAGTGTAAGGTGAAGAGTTACACTAAGTGTCTGTGAATTCATTTGTCAGTCCTGTCACTTCCGTTTTAAGATGTGTTATATGCTATGATTTACAGGTACAAAGGGACCAAAAAGGAAGACATCACCATTTCACACCAAGAAATGTTCCAATTATACCCTGTTACCTGTATTAGCAATTGACTATTGCAGATACGCAAAGGAATGGGTCTATATTTCTATGGCACTAATTTATATATGTGTGAATATGCTAATACAATTCACAATTTTTAAGATTCTTAATGAGGGCTGGGGCTCCAATACTTATTAATTGTTTATATCTAGCAACTACTTTGAAATAAGTTAGTAGATCTTAAGCTGGTACTTTGATCATGTAAATATGGTTTCCTTTATGGTTCCTACACTGTAAACAGTATTTAGCTCTTGGCTACATATGTCAAAATGAAGCAATAAAAACAAACAGTACAGAGTAGCCAAATGAATTAAAGTGATCTATGGGAAAAATAATCAAATATAATGGCATGTCATCACTCATTCATCAAGTGTTTCTTTCCCTTTTTACAATGCAATAGCCACAGAAATTCTGAAGCAAATGTTACCATTCCGTGGCTCTCTATCCTTTAAGGCCAAATTTTCAGTGCTATTTTAAAATATCAAAAGCAGTGGAAAAAGTCTCCATTTAAGGAAAAAGTACTGACATAAATTCCCCTTCATCATTTAAAATGAGGAATCAGGCCGAAGCTGTTTTTAGTTAATAGTTTCATGTTTTCTCCTCTTAAGAGTGTTAAGCTCCTTTGTGGCAGGAAAGTTGTCACTTCTTTATTCTGTACTTCTTTATTCTGTATTTTATTAGTAGCAATAATAGTAGTAACAGATTCAATATTTGTTGCTGCTTCCGTTACTACTATTATCGCTACTAATAATAATGGCTTTTTAAACTTTATAGAAAATGGAAATTATCACTCTTTATTTGGAGGGTGTAAACATTCCTTTAAGTCAGTCATTTCCCATTTTAATAAAGTCAGTGTGGAAGTAGCAATGGAACATGACACACTGGGATAAGCTCATTTCTATTTTTGAGTATTTCATAGAGCCATATAAATCACTGGTGGTTTGATTCCCAAAAGGATATAAATTGTGACTTTCCCCAAAGCTTTCTATTTCAGTAGAAAGTATTGGTCACTGGAAAGATCATTTTCTTTATAACTAAAACCTGGTAACGTTCTCCAGAATCTTTAACAGTGCCAGACTTCTTTAAAGTGCTCTGTAGAGAGACTATGTTGACCATCTTGAGTTGCAGTAAATAATTCGATTTTAAATTGCTTTGCAACTGTCATTAGCAAATTAGGCAGGCATGAGATGAAGGGAAAGTTTTAGTACAATAAAGTCTCATTCAATGCTAGAAGTACTCTGATCTTTTACCATTAGAAAAATATTTAACCTGATATTAACATTAGTTACTTAAAGTCAAATGATTTATTTTCTTTGGTAAATTGCCTGACAACAGATATATGGTCACTGTTTTTATAACAGAAGAATTTGTGGTGGGGGGTTGGGGTGGAGGGGACTCTGCATGTGAAACCTATTGATGATAATTCTAACGTTTACCCCACTCTTACAGTGAACTATTTCCCGGAGGCCCTCCAAAGATCTAGCAGAATTACTGGGATTATATAAATCATCTTCTTCTGCTTCAGAAGAGAGAGGTCAGAGAGAAAATAAAATGGCTATAAAATCACTTGCACAGCAAGTGGTTATGGAAGGAGGGAGACAAATGAGGGAATATTTTCTGTTGATATGTTCAAGTCTCTCATTTGAAGAAAAAACATTTTATATTAATTGGAAAAGAAGTTGCTGAAAGGACACTATAGATTACTTAGTGATTGTCAGACACATGGATAGATGTTTTCATGATCTTTAAAGCTAACTACTAGTGAGTTTAACAGGAAATAGAACAGTCTATTTATTAGCCTAACTAGCATAGACATTTCAGGAAGTTGTAGAGGCTCAAAGTATCAGTAGGTTCTAGAAAGGTTGAGTTACAGTTATGGACAAGTGGTCCATAATGGTTACCAGAGGGAACGTTAGTGATGAGGGAATGTTAGGGGCATTAGATAATCCATCCGTAACCATTAGAATGGTTGCCAAGGAAGCCAACCATTGCATACTTATTCCAAAGATCCCATTGCATAGGAGACAGAATATTCGACTGGATAGACTGCTGACTTGACAACAACTGTCGTGGTCTTGTGTTCTTAAAATAACTAGACTTAAGGAAATCAGTGACAATGACAATGACAGTGACAATGAAAATTCTTAAATTCTTAAATTTAAATTGCTTCAATTTCTTAAATTAGCAAATGCATGATCAAAGAAGAAAGCTGCTTAGTAGAGTGTAATAATAGTAGTGGTAGCATTTATTGAATGCCTACTTAGTATGGTGCACTGTATTAGATGCTTGGAAACTACAGAATGGCCAAGTAATGCACTTTCTGCCCACAAAGAGTTTACACTCTCTCTAACAGGGGAAGATAAGAATAACAATATACACAATTCCGTCAAGATAACTAAATTAATCAGACATATACACAGGAATGCTAAAGAGGGTATAAATCATAGAACAGAGTCTATGTGGGCAGGAAGACTCCCTGAGGGAGAATATGGCCAGGATTAGGCAGGGGGAATGAGGACAGCCTTTGCCCATTGGCTCCATGCATCAGTGGAAGCAGTGACTACATTCCTTTACCACGTCTGGCCTTCAGAGACTAACCATTAAGATGATCAGAATCCTGGTCACCTTAGGTGGGGAAGTTGCAAAGCCAAATGTGAGTTGCCTAAAAGTAAGGGAATCAAAGAGACACAAACAGAAGAAAGGAAGATGGCGATAAGGAGGAAGAGAGGGAAAGAGGTGGAAGGGCAAATGGTTGAAGAAGACCAAGATGATCCAGGTCTCCAAGAGTTAATGCAGCTCAGGGTACAGAGTCCATGAACCTGGCCCAGGGGAACCAGCCCATCTTAGACAAGGGCTCTCAGGCTGTTAGGGTGACCGCTTTACAGCTTGGTAAAGATTCAAATATCATCTGTCCATCAGGCATGGGGTCCTGATATCAGAGTTCCCAGGACAACCACTTAGAGAAGATAATGGTCTGTGATTCCCAAAATAGTCTCTCCTCCCAGAATGATCTCCACAAAAGTTAGTTTTGCCCCAGTAATTAGCTTTGCCTCATGTCAGAAGAAAATTTTCACATCGCTTGAAAATTCCTTTCTAAAAATATGCCTGGCCTCAACCCAGCCAAAGTCATCAAGTCATTCTTATTTTAAATTTTGAGTCTTCAAGCTTCAACCATTAGACCACATAGACATCTCGATTTGAATGTCATCTTAATGAAATAATCAGTGTTGCTTACTCATTATTTTCATGTTTCTTATTGATATTTATCATGAAATTTTGGTGCCCGAAAAGATATATATATATATATATTCAGGCACCAGGTATATATATATATACCTGCATGTTTATATAGAATAGTGTGGAGAAGGGCTACGTGTGTTGAATATACAATGATGCAATGGAAAGCAGCATAATCAAACCCTAGTCATTTCAGTCTCAACCACGTGTATGGCTAGGATCTCACCATCAGCAACAATATCTCAAGTATGAAGAACTACAATGCTTTCATTCGACTGAAATAATACATCTATAATTTACTTCAATATCTGCCTTCCCCCTAGACTGTAAGTTCCTGGGGGCAAGGATCATGTCTACCAACTCTATTTCATTGAACTCTCCCAAGTATTTTGTAAAGTGCCATGCACCCAAGAAGTACTCAGTATATACCATAGCTGATGACTGATGAAAGCTTGAGTTCACTGGACACCTACTATGTGCAGACCATTGTACTAAGTGCTTGAGAAAGTATGGTAGATTTAGTTAGACATGATCCTCAGCCCCAAGAAGCTAACCTCCTAATTCATTAATTTAGCCTCACTTAATTCAAAGGTGTTGGTTTCTTTCAAATATTCAGGACAAAGAGAAATGCTGAGAAGTATAGTGGCCTAGTGGAAAGAGAGTGAGCCTGGGAGTCAGAATTCTAATCCAGGCTCTACTATTTGCCTCCTAAATTAATCTTGGGCAAGTCACTTAAGTTCTCGGTCCCTCAATTTCCTCATCTGTAAAATGGGCATAAAATATCCTGTCTTTCTTCCTCCCTAGACTGTGAGCTGGAGGGACAGGGATTGGGTCTTTTATTGTCTTGCATCTAATCCAGTGTTTTGTACAGTACTTGACACAAGGTCAGCACTTTCCAATAATAATAATGGTTGTTGTTGTTATCATATCATTATTATCCACCTCAGCCCCAAAACATTTATGGTGTCTATCTATAAATTATATAGATATTATATTATACAGTGCTGTTCCCACAATAAGCACTCAATGAATAGCCCTGATAATGATTAATGATAACGTTAACTCATAAACAGAAGTTGAGGAGGCTCAAAATTGCACAAATAAACATTACTAAAAGGATGGAAAACAGGTCAAAGGAGGAAAGCTAAAGAATTTAGGTTTTAGTTCAGAAAAGGACATGGAAAACTAATAACAATAATAATGCAAAGGGATTTTATGGGGAGGATACCAAATAGTTATTGTGATCTAATGAGGAATAAGTAAGCTTCAACCAATGTATCAGAATTATTTATTGAGTGTTTACAGTATGCAGAATGCTTAAATAAGCTCTTGGAAGAATACCATAGAGTTAGAAGACATGATTCCTTCCCTCAAGAAACCACCATATAATGGGGAAGAATGAATGTAAGAGAGTTTTCAGTTGGGCACAAGGAATAACTTGACTGTCAGAGTGATCAAACACTGGACATGCTACCAAGAGAGAAAGAGAATAATAACAACAATAATAATAATAATGGTATTTGTTAAGCACTCACTATGTGCCAAGCGCTGTTCCAAGCGCTGGGTAGATACAAGGTCATCAGGTTGTCCCACATGGGGCTCAGTGTCTCAATCCCATTTTACAAATGAGGTAAATGAGGCACAGAGAAGTGAAGTGAACTGCCCGAGGTCACAAAGCAGATGAGTGGCAGAGCTGGGATTAGAACCCACGTCCCTTGACTTCCAGGCTCGGGTTCTTGCCACTAGGCCATGCTGCTTCTCATAGCATTTGTTAAGCACTTACTATGTGCCAGATACTGTACTAAGTGCTGGGGTGGATGCAAGCAAATTGGGTTGGACACAGTCCCTGTTCCATGTGGAGCTCACTGTCTCAATCCCATTTTAGAGATGAAGCAACCGAGGCTCAGAGAAGTGAAGTGAGTTGCCCAAGGTCACAGAGCAGACAAGTGGCCAAGCTGGGATTAGAACCCAAGACCTTCTGACTCCCAGGCTCCCAGACTCCCAGGCCTCTTCTCTACCCACTAAGCCATGCTGTTTCCCAGGAGAGAAGTGTCTCTATTCCTGTAGTCCTTTAAGATAAAGACAATAGACATCTATCGGTTATAGATGGTCTACCTATTCACTTTTCTAGAGGAAGGGGGCTTTGTCAGATGATCTCTCAGGGACCTTCTAGACTGAAAGATCGAATGAGTCTCCAGAAGTCCATATGTCTTCAGTATATGAATCTGCCAATATACTGAATTGCCACTTTTACTCATAAGCAAAGAGTCTGATCAAATGCCTGAACTCCATCACCAACTCTGTGAAAATTCATATTTCAACCATGCTTCCAAGTCCTAATCCCAAATACCATACCAACTCTTGGGCAGACATGGCCACTGCCTCTCTCTTTCTCTAATTTTCCATTCTATCTTGACAACCAAGACACCACCTTTAGGGCTTTGCCCTACTTCTGTTCTGATCCCCGACTTCAGCAATCTCACTTCAAGCACTAGGTTCTTGGGGAATCTGCTCCAACCCATATTGACCCACGGGGTGAAGAGAATTCTCATTTAATGTCTTGAATATTTCCCTGTTCTCTCACTGATCCTTCCTGTCCACTATCTGACTTCATTCTTGCCTTCCACCTTAAGACTTCTGTTTTTCATTACCTTTCTCTCTGGGTGTCATCTGAGAGAGAAATGTCATAATAATATTCTCAAAAAGACAGTTAACAGTCACCCCTGTACCTACGTAAAATAGATGTGAATTTTTCCTTGTATAATACATTTCATTTTTTCCTCATCTTTTCCTAAAAGACTGAAAAATTGCTTATTGACTGACAGAGAAATATATATTAATTCGATTAGGATGGTTAGCTGATGGTTCAGGAGCTTTTTTCTTCTACTAAAGCTTGCTTTCCTCAAAAGATTGCAGGCAACATACAGAATTGAAGCAAATCTTATGATAAAATTACCTCTAAATATCTTTGAGCAAACAGTACTCACTGTGACTTCATGTTTTCTCTTCCTTCTGTGTCCACAGACAGCAGGAAGCCCTCTTGTTGTCTATGACAGTGTTTGATAATAACCTTTCTCTCCTCCTTGTATTTCTTGGAGTGCACATCGTTTGAGATGTATAATGTGTTGGGAAGCTCCCACAGTCCACCTCAATTGGCCGGCACCATACCATCCACATCCTCTCTGCACGCCATTTTCTAAAATCCAATTTTCCAGCTGAGTAGATTGAAGCACACACTATTTTCTGGTATCCCATGAATTTTCATCTATGGAACGAGCAGAAAAGTGTGTCCTGACCTGCATTGCTCCCTTTCCTCAGTTAGGGGAAAGATGAAACATCTTCATTGTAGATTACATTTTCCTCCATGCCCCCACCATCCCAAAACACTTCAGAAAGCTAAAATGACACCTGTGAAATAATGGAAATAAAAATAGAGAGAAAAGCCAAAGAAACCAGAAAGGAAATTTAGAAGCAAAAGTCTCAGAAGGACACTCTTTTAAGATGCAATTTACGGGACTAGTGGATGGATGAAATATTCTGTCGTTGGTGGGTACAGTGCTGAAATCTGCATATTAAGACTAATGAATTTTATGAAGAGAAAGGAAAGAGCACAGTTTTTGGAAAGCAGGTGGATGGCTAGGGCAATATGAAGAAATTAAATCCAAACCCTGGAATTGAGTCAAAAAAATAAGTGGGATGATTTGACACGAGGACAGTAACCGATTACAACAACCCAAGTGCAGATCCTGTTAAAGATAGCAAAACCTAAAAAAGTCCTATGAGAATAGGTGATTCAGAGAGTGAGGCAAGAGCAGCATTTTTGGTAGCATCCTGGATGACTGAGCAATTCTATTTGGGTGAGCAAATGGAGATGGGGAGGCTTAGAAAAGAGAGCACAAGCCTGAGAGGCAAGAAACCTGGGGTCCTAACTAAGCTCTGCTTCTTGCTTGCTGTGTGTGACCTTGGACAAGTCACTTAACTTCTCTGCGACCGTTTCCTCATCTGTAAAATGGAGATTAAATATCTGTTCCCCTCTCACTTAGGCTGTGAGATCTATATGGATCAAGGACTTTGTCTGATCTGATTGTATTCTCTCTACCCCAGCACTTAGTACAGTGCTTGGCACATAGTAAATGCTTAACAAATACCATAATTATTATTGCTATTACTTCTATTATTGTTGTTGAAATTATGTCACTGGGGACACTTCAAGCAGCCAAACAGGTTTGTTTCCAAGAGGATTATTCTGAGATCAAAGAGTTACTTACCACAAAGCAAATCCTACTCCCTCACAGTCCAGTTGAGCCTCATATGAGACTGGTACTGCATCCAACCTGGTAACTTTGCAACGTCCCCAGTGCTTAGAACAGGGCTTAGCACATAATAAGTGCTTAACAAATACCACAAATGTTAATGATTAATATACACATATATGTATATATATAATTTTAATTCCAGGGACAACTAAATATAATTAACACTTAACAAACCCCAATCACAGTAATTATCCTAACATCCCTATTTTCCATTGTATCAAGTCTCTCTGCCCAAAGCAGCTTACCCACTATTTACTAACCCAACCAGTCAGGTAAAATCTGTCCGATATTAATTGGGTAATGTCAGAAAGGCATGGTGAAGATAAAGCTGCTGATGAAAGTGACAGTAATATCACAATTAACAGCTCCAAACAGATTTGCACTGCCCTGGAGTCAATGTTCTTTTCCTCTTCATTCTGATAGGCAGATTCACTACCACTTGAGCAACCACCTCATTTCCCCAAGGTGTATAATTATGGTCTCTGACAGCCATGACCCTCTCATTAATGAGCAAGTCAAGGAAGTGAACAGGTCCCAAACATTCCTATTAGAATTTGATAGTATGCTTACATTGAGAGGGAAGAATACTTTAGTGGCGACTAGACCCAGTAATCATGTGTCTTGGGTGAGTTAAGCAGATAGTCATTCATTCAATCATATTGATTGAGTGCTTACTGTGTGCAGAGCACTGTACTAAGGGCTTGATGTTAAATGAAAAGCTAGTCTCCATAAAGAAGTACTCCAATACAAACATTCTTTTATCGTCAGTGAATCTCAGAATCATCCTTGATTCCCTTTCCTTGTCTCTTCATGCCAAATCCTGTCTAATCTGTAAGCAAGTAATCCTTTCTGGACCACATGTATATCTGTTTCTTTTTTGTCATTCCCAGGGCAGATTCTTCATGTTGATTTCTACATCTTATATTGACTTTACTGCTGCAAACTACTTTTCCAAGCCTTCCCAAGTCAAAAATATTTCAAACAAGATATTCAGCATCAGAATGATATCTTGCATGTGTGGAACACTTTAATTTTTTTCAAGTGCTTTCGGCATTTTATTTTCCCAACATTTCTGTGACAAAGTGGCACCTAGTTATTTTGATTTACAGATTAAGAAATGGAGTCACAACAAGGTTAAGCATCTTGTCCAAAGTCACACAGCAGGCTAGAGAGCAAGTTGAGACAAAACCTTATATCTTCTGATAAAGATTCGGTCTCTTTCCTCAAGACCATGTTGTTGCTTTTGAATATCCTTTTGTCTTACCCCTCCTCAAATCAAACATGCTCGACTTCAAGTCTCATCACCCGCCTCTATTTATTAACTTTTTCTTGCTCATACCTCCTTAGTCTTCTACTCAAAGGTATTAAACAATCATTAGGGTTCAAAGATGCTCTGAACATGGAAATTTTTAACTGGATATGTGGGGTTGTGGACTGAAAATCTGTATCACATTCATATAAAGATTATTCCCTGTTACACTATTGCACTTATAACCTACAATGCTAGTTTTCACTTCTTCTTCTTTGTGGCAATCTGCTAAAATCATCTGCTGTAGAGAGTTACCCCATTTCCCAATTTCTGGATCTGTCTACCCCTCATTTATTCTGCTCAAAAAAGGTGTGGTTCGGTGAGCATTGATTCCTTCAAGTAAATGCCATTATAGCATTTTGTTGTATTGCTGCTCCTCCTCCATCATAGTTTCACTCAGGACAACCATTTGTCAGTATTCACAAAACTATCATGGCTTCGTAGTCCACCTCCTCTCAGTAGTCTTCTGAATCATCCCATTCTGAGGTCAGTGGGGGAAGGTACAGGACAACATGAGTGGGGAGTGAGTCGTCTACTTTTTGCAATGGAAAACAGTCTTTACTCCATCATCTGCTAACTCCCCTCTCTCCCCTTGACACCGGGACTATATGCTTCCCTCTCAGCCTTGGTTTTGGCCCAGTGTTTAGAGCACTGCTCTAGTCTCCATTCTGCCTGGGTTGGCTAGCAGGGCTGAAGACAATATAAACAGTTTACAAAAGCAATGGATTGGGGGCAGGGGACGTGTCTACCAACTCCGTTGTTGGCTCTTTGCTGGTTGCTTTAATTGATTCCTCTATGCAGTTTCTCCATCCTAAAGTCTCAGAACCAAAGCTCATCAATCATTTCTGATGGTCAATTCCATCTGCAGTTGTAGCTTGTCCTCATTTCTGCTCTCTATTGGTCAACCATGTTGCCTCCCGGGGATCTCTCACCATCTCTCTTCCATGTTATTCACAAGCCTCCATCCCATGCTTCCTTGCAGCACCCAAAGGAAAAGAGAAAAACAGACACTGCAAGGGGCTTCCACAAAAGCTTGGGAAGATGGATGGCTGCTGTAATTGTTGCTGTGGCTATAACTTGGTCTCTGATAGTGAGTTTAGAATTTTGCTCCTCTTGCCACAGTTCCCTATTGATTTTTCTTTCTATTTTGTGTATTTCTCTTTGACTTTTATGTTATTGTAGTGTTTTATTATTTCCTTACTTACATGTCTGACACTAGTCTCTCCCTCATATTCTTAGATTATCTCCTTCAAGACCGGGGACTGTGCCTAATTCCCATTTGTGTAGTCTTTCTCAGCCTTCAGTACAGTGTTCTACATATTAAACTTTAATAAATAGTAGCAATAATTATTACTACTGCTAATACTTAGCATTTAAATTCTGAAAAAGCAGAGATGTTTGAAAGGATTCTAATTTCATTCATTCATTCAGTTATATTTGAGTGTTTTCTGTGTGCAAAACACTGTACTAAGCACTTGGGAGAGTATAGTATAACAATAAACAGACATATTCCCTGCCCACAACAAGATCCAAAATATTGTCCCCTTATGGATGTTGGAGACAAATGAGTACTGACTAGCCTGGGACTAGAATACAGAGGAATGACCTTAATCTTATTCCTCAGGTCACTTATAGAGCTAAACAAAGAAAAGCACTACCATTCTGGAAGAAGCAAGTGGGAAGAAATGCTGAGAATTCAAAGAGAAACAGAGTTGGTTAGAAAAAATTCTGAGCAAGAAAAGGCTTGGACTCATATAACAATTTGGGAAAAAAAAAGTCTCTTCTGGAAAAAAAAAGTAAAGAAATCTGTGCAATTGAATCTTCCCCACAGAGGTATTGAGCACTAATTGAGGGAAAGAAAGAGACAGAGAAAACAGCAGAGAGAATCATGAAGAGGAAAAGTTAAGTGCTACTTTTGGCATAGTTTTAGTTATTCAGGTAATTTCTAGGTCAGAATAAGTAGGTTGTAATGTATAAATCTTAAAGATCCTTAGTCCTTATTGAGGTAACATATTTGACATAAAGGAAGACCAAAATTCAACTATTTATGTCCTGTTCTTCCTGAAATAAGGTTTCTTTCCTTTTAGTTTAAAATTGTCTCACGCTTCTTCTTTACAGTTTTAAAATTTAGTCTCCACAAATAATATTGTATCAAATATCCCACTTCCATACTATTAAAAGTAACATCATTTCATCTAGATAGTAAAGACTTTAATCTTTATTGGTGTTACTCTATATTTTCATGTCTTAAGCTATTGAAATTTAAAAAGATTATGATTCTGATAACTCCAGTTTCCATTTCTCTTTCCACATGAAACTGATTCAGAGCCTCTTCTCTTTTCCTTATCGACATGATATTTTCCTCCACGTATGAACTGCAGCCCCGTACACGCTATCTGCCAGTTTCAGTCTCCGCTCACACATATTCCCTCAGCTGCCTTCTTTGAAATGCCATTCAATTGATGTGAACACTCTGAGTATTAACAATTTGGCTCTCTCCTTCCGTGTTGATGTGTTTGCTATTTGTTTGTTGCTACTGAAATTTGGCTGTTACAAGACAGAACAATAACCCTTAAGCCTTAGTTCAAGAGGTTATTCATTTTTGTCCTCTCAATTAAATTGGATGGAAGAGAATGAGCCAGTTGTTAATGCCGCACTGATATTTTCACTGTAAAATATGATTTCCCCCATAAGTTCCTTTTGCAAATTCTCCTCATTTGAGCGTTCTAGTTTAATCTTTTCTATCAGTCACAAAAGCTCTTGTTCGGAATATTGTGATGTAATGTTTTGAGAATGCCTGCAGTGTGCTATTAGCATAGAGAAACTACTTCTTCCTCATTTTGATCCCACCATCCTTGCTGTCACTCTCCACTAACTCTTAGTCAATCAATCAAACCATTATATTTAAGGGAATTATATTTAATTCCCTCATAGGCCCATTTCTACCTAATTCCATTCTCACATAGAAAACTGTGTGCTACCAGGAAAATAGACTGCATCCAACCTGATTATTCACTCATTCATTCAATAGTATTTATTGAGCACTTACTATGTGCAGAGCAGTGTACTAAGCGCTTGGAATGTTTGTAATAATAATGTTGGTATTTATTAAGTGCTTACTATGTGCAGAGCACTGTTCTAAGCGCTGGGGTATGCAAGGTAATCAGGTTGTCCCACATGAGGCTCACAATCTTCATCCCCATTTTACAGATAAGGTAACTGAGTCACAGAGAAGTTAAGTGACTTGCCCACAGCCACACAGCTGACAAGTGGCAGAGCTTGGATTCGAACCCATGACCTCTGGCTCCCAAGCCCATGCTCTTTCCACTGAGCCGTGCTGCTTCTCTGGTATCCACTTTATCTGCTATCCACCCCAGTATTTAGTATGGTGTTTGGCACATTTGTTATTATTAACTGCTGACCAAAAAACACAACTACAATTATTACTGTTGTCATCACTGTTATTATTATTATTGCTACTGAAATCACAATATACCCTCACATCAAAGTACAGCACGGCAGATACGATCTTTGAAGTGTAATAATAATAATGGCATTTGTTAAGTGCTTATTTTGTGCTAAGCACTGTACTAAGTACACGAATAGATACAAGATAATCAGGTCCCAAATGGGGCTCATATTCTAAATAGGAAGGAGCACGGTTATTGAATCCCCATTTTGAAGATGAGGGAACTGAGCCACAGAGAAGTCAAGTGACTTGACCAAGATCACACAGCAGGTAAGTGGCAGAGTTGAGATTATATCCTAGCTCCTCTGACTCCCAGGCCCATCTTCTTTCCTCTAGGACATGCAACTTCCCAGTAGGTATGAAAACAGTGCAGATACACACTGAGATGCCTGTGCTGAAGTCATTGCTCTTACAAAGACAATTGATATCATCATCATTCCCAGGATCTGGAAATTGCTGAATTAATTCAGCTGTCCCAAGACGTTCACCAAGATCCTCGGGCTACAACACGGCAGAAAAACTGGTAGGGTTGTTTGGAGCTGAAGGTGCCACATCTGATCCTTTCCCAGCCACAACTCAAGTGAAGCATCGCTATATAGGGGGCCAATCCCATTCAACCTACTTTATGCTCGAAGATGCAGCAACAGATCTATAAATGGGAATCAAAGTGCACTCATTCATTCATATGAACACTTACAGTGTGCAGAGCACTGTACTAAGTGCTTGGAAGAGTACAATAGAACAATAAACAGACATATTCCTTTCCCACAACAAGCTTATAATTTAGCTTTCCACTGAGAAATCTTCCCAACTCAATATGCTACGGGCAACTTCAAAGGACTCTCATATAGGGTTTTACACAGATAAACTGTGCTTTAGGGGTTCTCACACATGAAGACATTAATAAATCCTTTTAAAGGTGCAGCATAGTGTCTGACTGGACAATAAGTGTGAATAAACAGAAGTTATATACCAGCTTGGGTGTTCTCAAGGAGAGGAGTGGGAGAGGGGGTGGATCCTGTTCTCAGTCCCCCAAACAATTGTCCTCTGCCATCTCACTTGCACTCCACTGCTCTTTGGAACCTTGCAACAGGGGTGGTAAAACCCGGGCTCCCTCATGCCTATGCCCATGAAAGATGCCACCCTCATTATTCCCTTTGTCCCAATTCTGAAGAACAGTTATGAGTCCCCTGACTTGGTATTGCGAGTGCAGAAACCACTTCAGTAATGATGCCAGCAGCCTTTCATATACACAACCTCAACATTGGGTATTTCCAGCTTATGAGTACCCTCCACCTAGTTGTGCCAGTTCTTAAGAAACAACAGGAGCAGTTTTTTCCATAGAAAGGATAAATGAAAGTAAATTATTAAAACTCTAAAACATTTAATCACTTGGATATTTGGGCATTGTCTTTTTATTGGCACTTTCTTAGATGAAGGCTTATGAGTGATGGTGGTTGAAAAATAAGTACAATAATGACCACTGAATTTTTTGTTCCACCCTGTGGGAATTGAGGGGTTTTGAAAGAAATCAAAGCAATCTGCATTACAATACCTTGCATCCCGTGGGGGGAAACTCACAGAAAAATAATCTTTATCCACCCTTACCACAGTATGGAAGAGTATATATACAGTAGATGAACAAAGTAGTTTGAGTCTAAATCATTAGCCTGCTATTTCTGGAAAACAAAAAAAAAACCCTCTTTCTAATTATTATGGATAAAGCAGGGATCATACAAATGAATTATAATAGGGTCATTTTAACTTAAGAAGTGAATTTTTTTGTCATTTGCTCTTTTTTTCCCCTAAGGAAAATACATGCAAGTTCTCATTACAATCCATTTTAGTTGAATGTCTGACTTCTTTCTGTTTGTATAATTGCGTTGTTCCAAATTCTAATAGTATCTCCTAATCCCAAATGACATATGCAATGGGTGCACTTCATCAGCATTAACCAGCGTGGAAGCGTTCTCATGTGGGCAGCAAGAAACTGCATGCAGTTGGAGATTGTGTTATCTGGAAATTTCGTATCATTTATTGGCCCTCTCTGAAGATAATAAAAACGAGTCAAAGGATTGAAACAACATTCTGGCTAAATAGCCCAAACAAGTAAGTCTGGGTCCAGATGATCCGGATTGGTTGCTTCTCTTGAACAAACTCACCAGATAATGAATCAGTCAATCTCATTTATTGGACACTTACTGTGTACAGGCCTCTGTACTAAGCACTTGCAAGAATACAGAATAACAGAGTTGGTAAACCCTTTCCCTGCCTACGATGACCTTACAGTCTAGATGGGAAGACAAACATTAATATAAATAAATGAATTATGGATAAGTACGCAAGTGCTGTGGGGCTGAAGGAGGGGTGAATAAAGGGTGCAAATCCAAGTATAAGGGCAAACCAGGAGGATTGGAAGAAGAAGAAATGAGAGAATAGTCAGGGTAGAGCTTTTGGAGGAGATGTTCCTCCAATAAGGCTTTTAGGTGGAGTGATCATCCGTCAAATATGAAGAGGGAGGGTGTTCCAGGCCAGTAGTAGGATGAGGGTGAGAGGTTGGTGGTGAGACAGACAAGATCAAGGTATAGTGCGTGGAGTGAAGTGTGTGGGCTGGATTATAGTAGGAAATCAGGGAGGTAAGGTAGGAGGGGGCAAGGTGTTTGAGTACTTTAAAGCCGATAATAAGGAGTTTCTGTTTTATGTGGAGGAGGATGTGCAACCATTGGAGGTTCTTGAGGAGTGGGGAAACATGGACTGAACAGTTACGTGGACCAAACGTTTTTGTAGAAAAATAATCCAGGCAGCAGAGTGAAGTATGAACTGGAGTGGAGAGAGACAGGAGGCAGGGAGGTCAACAAGGAGGCTGAAACAGTAATCAAGGCAGGATAGGATAAATGCTTGGATTAATGTGGTAGCAGTTTGAATGGAGGGGAAAGAGTGGATTTTAGCAACGTTTTGAAAGTAGGACTGACTGGATTTGGCGAAAGATTGAATATGTGGGTTGAATAAGAGAAATGAGTTGAGGAAAATGTCAAGGTTATGGGCTTGTGAGACAGGGAGGGAGGATGGTAATGCTTTCTGAAATGACAGTAAATTCAGGAGGAAGACAGTTCAACTTTGGTTCTCTTTTTCTGGTTTAACATGGGGAAAATGGCCTTACGGTCACAGAGGAAGGGAGGGTAAGGCTGGGTCTTTCACTCTCTTTTGGTTTAAGGGCTTAACATCATGAACTTAAAGGCCTTAGAGAGCACCAAATATTCATTTCTTACCTTGACTGTGGCTATATCAGATACCCCAACATTTCATTTCTACAGAGAAGAAATTTGAGATTCAGTGATCCTTGTTTCAACACCACTGCCCATGACCCAAATTCCAGGCAAAGATCTAGACGAGAAAATACCAAGTCTGCATACTTATCACAGCAGAGTTGCATTCAACTATGCAAAAACCCCTGCTCCATGCTACATAAATAGCCAAAGAATTGTCCTATAGAAGAGGATCCACATGCGTTCTGCCTCTCCTGACCTGTGAGTGAGCGAGACTGACTTAGCCCAAATCAATTGTTATCTGTGACTACTCTGAGTCCATTTGAATTCTTGGATTCTTTTGTCCTCAGTCACTAATGCACAACTAGCCCTTTGGATTTAAAAATGTCCTTTATTTCTATGTTGTCATTTGTGTCAGCATGCTGTCATTTTCTGAAGGTTTGGCCATCTGATAACTCAAGCTTATTTTTCTGTGGACTCCAAAGCTAAAACGTCCTACTTATTTTTCCTTTCAGTGACAACAGGAAGCGAGGTTTTGTTAGTTTCAACTTGATTTGCGCTGACTCACTTAGTTTCTCCCATGTAACAAGTAACAACCCATTCAGCACTTCTGGGCCTGCTGTTAGTGTTAAAGCAGAACTGGTCCATTTTATTTGGGATGTCTTTTCCTTACCAGTTGGAACTTTTATATGCTTCTGCTGCTGACTTCATTATCAGGTTCACTGCAGCTGAAAACACAGTAGCCTTTAATATATAAACTGTCATAGTGCCCTTTTGTATCATCTGCCCTTTTTAAGTGTGAGTCCTATAATAAATCTCAGGACAATTGCTTTATAATAGTCACTTATCTGTCTCCACACCACCCCTCGTTTTAGGCACCCAACTAGTTTCGGGTTTTGTCCACCAACCTATCAATCCTAGTTTTATGTCTTATTTTCTTCATTTCCTCCTCTTTCACTTATTTAAAAAATAAGTTTCAGTGGCTTCTCTCACCTTAAGCCTCAAAGCTGCTTAGAGAAGCAGCGTGGCTCAGTGGAAAGAGCATGGGCTTTGGAGTCAGAGGTCATGGGTTCAAATCCCGGCTCGGCCATTTGTCAGCTGTGTGACTTTGGGCAAGTCACTTAACTTCTCGGTGCCTCAGTTACCTCATCTGTAAAATGGGGATGAAGACTGTGAGCCCCACGTGGGACAACCTGATTCCCCTGTGTCTACCCCAGCGCTTAGAACAGTGCTTGGCACATAGTAAGCGCTTAACAAATACCAACATTAATTAATTAATTAAATCTCTAGGTATATTTGTTAAGCACTTACTATATACCAAGCACTGTAATAAGTTCTGGGAAAGAAATGATATAATCAGGTCCCTATCCCACATGGGGCTCACAGTTGAAGAGGGAAAGAGAACAGGTTTTTCATCCCCATTTTACAGATGAGGAAACAAACACAGAGAAGTTAAGTGATTTGCCCAAAATCACACAGAAAATTTGTTGCTGAGCTGGGAATCAAATCCAGGTCCTCTGACTCTGGGTCCCTTCTTCCACTAGACCAAGATGCTTCAATTTATAAGTGGGAGTATGTGGGAAATGTTCATTTTTTCTGCTTATATTTTCAGGTACAGGGAGACAAGGCTCAAAGTATTTTTGAATCCATACCAGGAGGCAAACTGAGATAGCTTCTTCTAAAGCTTTATATCAGAATTCCTGTTTTGAGGAACCTAAGAAATGGGAGTTTGAGAAAAAGGATTTTATTCTAGCCAAATGTTTCTGGTATCTCATTAGCATGGAGTGTGGGGGCTTTCTTTCAAAGTATCCCCAATTTTAAACCACAAAGCCTGGAACAGAGACTTACTGGTTTGTAGCGGACTTGACTCTTAAACACCCTCTACAGATAATATTAATGATATGAGAGTTGAAGGTGAATAGGGAAATGATTAAAGACAATTGATACTTTATGTCATCGATAGATTTCCTGGCTTAATTCCATCACTCATACCTGTGTAAAGTTCATAACTTGTACCTGGTAATTAGAAAGATGTTTACTGGATTTATCCTGATGAAGCCAAATTCCCCCAGATCCCTTTTGGGTGATTATATTTTAAAAGGAATTTACAGGACAGAATATTTATACAGTTTTCTTAGAGAAATTATACAAAATTAATATCTTATGATTCCAGAGCTCATACACTTTCCAGTTTGTTTCAAGATGCTTGAGAGCAGCATGAAATTAAATTCTTAGCAATATAAGACTACTTCAAAATGGTGGGGAATCCAGAAAAGAGATTGACTGGTATAAATTGAACAAATTACATAAAGGAATTTCATAAACAACCAGCACGAGGTTTGGTGAGGAAGGTGCTGCCAAGTATATTTTCTCTGTAGAGTGATATTCAGTCAAAAGTTCCTTTTCAGTTGTGGCCTCTGACATGGGCTGCTTTGGCTAGAACTTCAATGTCAGAAGTGGTAATGGTATTTATTGAATTACTGCTGAGAGCAAGTCATTATACTAAGCACTTGGGAAAAAAACAACAGAAATATGAGCCTCATTCCCTGTCCATAGGGAGTTTACACTCTAATGGAGGAGAGAGGCATAAAAATATTGATAAATAGAGAAACTGAATATATAGGAAAACTAAAAATACCAATGTTTTCATATTGGAAATATATATTCCATATTCCTTGATGGTACTGATAGAGACAAAATATTAGCCTGCATTAAGGGTCTAACCCAGAATGGCATTGTTATGTTATGATCTTAGAAGTATGTATAGCTCAACACATTTGAGTTCTAATTTTTAACCCACTGTATTATAAAATATCATTCTGATCCTCATAAAAAGGTCTTTTGTCTTTATAACAATCACTGTTCCAAAATGAACTTCACAGGGTCTCATTACATCAAATTACATTAGGTCATTAAAGTACCAGAGCTGTATTGATCATCAAGAAAAGCACTTTATCACAGAAAATTGTTCCACAGTGAAATACCAATCTATCAATCTGTGGTATTTATTAGGCACCTATTTGTGCAAAACACTGTACTACAGTGTGGCTCAGTGGAACGAGCAAGTGCTTGGGAGTCAGAGGTCACGGGTTCAAATCGCTGCTCTGCCCCTTGTCAGCTGTGTGACTGTGGACAAGTCACTTAACTTCTCTGTGCCTCACTTCCCTCATCTGTAAAATGGGGATTAAGACTGTGAGCCTCAAGCGGGACAACCTGATCACCCTGTATCTACCCCAGTGCTTAGAACAGTGCTCTGCACATAGTAAGTGCTTAACAAATACCAACATTATTATTATTATTATTAAGTGTTTGGAACAGTACCTCAAAGGATAAAAGCAGGGTCCCTCTCTTCAAGGTGCTTTCAATCTAATAAGAACTATAGATCCCCATTTGAAACCTCCCTTCCCATTACCTTTTACTACAGAAGGTCCAGAAATTTACAATTAAGCTACTTAATAGAGAGGCTTCTCCACTTCTTCGCTCTATCCCCTAGTGTATTTGCCACTTGAATGTAAATGATGAGTTTAAAGAATGGTATGTTTTCCAGTGACCTGGTCCCCTTTAACAATGATTAATCATCATTGCTGTAAGGATAATCTTAGTGATGGGACCTTGTCTTTTCCCATTTGTCTTGATTAATGGGTTTTATGGCTGAGATGCACAAAGTGAAGGAGAATGTGAAAAGAGAATAATCCAAGGCAAAGGACAGAGATTAATTGTCTGAGCTCACACAAGAGTAAACAGGTAGGAAAACATACTCCACCAGGAAAAATGACTGATAATGCTCCATACTTTGGAGGAAATAAGAGCCAATCCATTATCTCCTGTTTGTTTTGTACAAGCCAAAGATCAATGAGAAAATTATGCTCCATTAGTAAAATGAAATTCTTCCTTCCTCCTTTCCTTCCTTTCCTCCTCCTTCCTTCCTTCTACATTTCCTTCCTTTCTTCATTCCTTCTTTCCTTCCTTCCCTCTTCCCTTCTTCTATATTTTCCTTCCTCCATTCCTTCTTTCCTTTCTTTATTCCTTTCCTTCCTTCCTTCCTTCATTCCTTCCTCCCTTCCTTCTTCCCAGAAATGCATGCTCCATCATTCATAAGGAGCTACCCTTATCCACTGAACACCTTTTCATCCACAAGGTGAACTTATCTTCTTACTTTATTGGCATTGAGCACATTGGCACAACTTTTAAATAGAGACTGACTGATGGCAGCTTTGTTAGCTCCTGATCACTCATTGCAAAATAGGTTTCCCTCTTCAAACCATCATCTGAGACTAAAGAACAGTCTCAATGGTATTAAGAGCTGCAAATAGCAAAAAGAGGAGTTAAATTATTTTTGTCACGTCTTTGGCAAAGTCTTAATTAATGTCTTGTCTCTATTCTTTTTACAATATGACAGTTAGCCATCACTTGGAAGGATCAAACCTCTCCTGACTGAATTTGCAGATTTGTTCACATCATTTTCCATATATTTTGTATTGAAGAGTGTTTTGTTATCTTTTCTCTGGGCACCATGTGGAAGAGATTGCACATCAGACAGAGCATTGACCTTATCAGCCACTCTCTCACTCATGAAGAAAAATCTCACCATCAGTAGTCTCATCTTCAAGCCCAAAAAACAGCTATATATATTGAAATAAATTGTTCATCATCTTTCTTTCCTCCAAATTTCTTGTCCAATTGATATTTGCAATCCATTGGCAATCAATCTTCAGGGACAAGTTGCACCCATTCATCTTTCATATTCTCAAATTCATCAGTGCAGAAGGAAGTCCAGATTTGAATTGTCTAGTTGCTCTAAGCTGATACTGTGCACCAGCCTGAATGAAACATCAGGAACCCAGGAAATTAGTCAGGTGTCAGTATTTATTTTGAGGGTTTTTTTATTAACTGTTAGGTCTCTTTTAGTGTAAAACAATGATCTAGTTCTCTACAGCTCTGTAAGTGTTATTTTTATTCTCTATTCTGAGTTAGTTCATCAGAATGGTGCCCTGCAACCATTTGATTAAGAGTTGGTATGAGCATGTCTGAGGCTGGAAGTTTATTATGTTCCTGAAGAAAGATTTGGTTTGCTATCTGAAGTCATACTGTAGGGATAGGGAAGGAGTGGGATAAGGAAAATCAATCAATCAGCGATATTCATTGAGTGCTTACTGTGTGTCCAATGTTTGGGAGAGAACAGTACAAATGGAGTTGGTGTGGGTTAGAGAGCAGAATGACTTGGTGCAGTTGGGGGTGGAATTTGGGGGGATAATCCCCTCCATTTGCAAACTTGTAATAGGATAAAATTCTACGTCTATTATGACATGAAGAATCCATTTTTTTTCCTTTTCTTCTTCTTGTGCCTTGGCCTCTTCCCTTCAGACTGTCAAGATTATGTTTATTTGTATTATATCTAGAGCACATTTGGTCACTGTTACATGAAATATCTTCTTAGTTGGTTTAATTAATGGATTCCAAATATTGCTGTAAGGAGTAGTATCCCAACTTTTTGGATGGTTAGCGTGAAGGACATTCTTAACTCTGTCTGAAGCATTGGATGAAGGCATAGCAGAGGCAGGTGCTGCTGAGTTCATACATGGATCCTTGATAATAGACTGTAGTTGCTATTCCTACCAATCAGCTCTCAGAGTGTTCTGTTGACCGTTGAGGAACCATCTGAGGGAGAGTGATGATGACTCAATGAAACCCACCACCACTACTGGAAAACTTTTCAAGGACATGTCTCGTTAATAGTGAGCCACAGTCAAACAGACCACTCAAAATTATTTTAGGGTTATGGTGTGCAGTCAGGACAACCAGGACTCATCATTCAGGCTATAAATTACATCCATTATGACTCTATGGTCAATTTACTGCTTCATGTAGCAACACAGAACTTATAATTAGGTTTAAGACTGGACTTTGTCAGCATAGGACAAAATGAAAGGAGGGAGGGGGATTCATTGGCCCAAATTATCCAGTTTGGAAATCCTCACAATTAAAATTAACCTGCTCATCACCAATTCTTCCCTTCACTTTAAACAGAGTCAATGTCTCACTCTCATGAAATGTTGGGAATAAAATATCAGGGCCCACTGGGCTTTCACAGTGATTTGCAGAATTCCAAAGATCCAAATTCAAACATGGAAAATAAAAAATCTCTGCAGGTTGGTATATAATCTTTTGAATTTTGCCTGATCAGAAAGGCCTTAATGAAGTGGAGTCAGAAATTCCTAGTGTCCTGATATTCAACCAGGGGAAAGCAGATTGTTGTCCACCAAGAGCCTTCAACTACAGGAAAGAAATATTCTTCTTCAAAATTTCAACTTTCCCTGTGAAAATACTCCTTTGGCCGTGTTCCCAAACAACTACAGTCATATTCAGTTTCTTTAAAGAAAGCAAAAATGTGTAAAAACTTCAAGGGGAAAGTTTTCTAGAACAGACAATACACACCTCTGGCTAACTAATGCGTTTTATGTGGCTACTTCCTTGGGAAAATATCCCACTCAAAAAAGACACTGAGTGCATTTTAAAGACAGTGAGAGCAATCTGTACTGACAGTAGATACCATTCCAATAATAACCTGAGACAGAGTGGAAGAATAATGAACAGGAGTGGTCAGGATACATGATTGCAGCAAGTCCTAGAAATGACTTTAATCAAGTGTCTGTGACAGACAACTCAACCTATCATAGATGTCAACTCCATGGGGATGAGGAAAGCCACGTCCCTCCCTCCCCACCTATTCACAGAGACGGAAGCACAAAAATGGATTCCCGTATATGGGGCCTGAAGCTAATGTTTGGACTTCCACCGTGTCTGAGACTAGACTCTTGGCTTCACAAATCCAAGGCTTTAGACAAGATCTGAGAGTTTCCAAATGGAGCTAAGGATTTTGAAGTAGGAACCCAAAATTAAGTCACTCCAATACATTAACTCTTCAAGTCCCATATGTCATTCTTATATCCTATCCCTCTTGGTCCCCCACGGAATTCAAGAATCACCTCACTTTTGCCCTGCAACTCAAAATGAAAAATGGACACCAATGAGCCTAAAATAAGGAATAATAGACTCCATAAAATAGAAAGAGCCATTGTCATCATTATAATAATTATCATCAGCATCATTGCCACTAATAATGGTTACTATAATAATGATGATGATCAATCAAACAGTGGCATTTATTGAGCACTTATTGTATGCAGAGCACTTACTAAGTGCTTGGGAGAGTATAATACAACAGAGTTGGTATAACCATTCCCTGCCCACAAGGAGCTTACAATCTAGAGGGGAAGACAGACACTAATATAAATTTAAAAAATTGTGGATCACGATAATCAAGAGGATAATAAATGACCTATGGAAAGCAGGAGAACCATCTTCCCAGCAATCAGAACAGTGCTTGGCCCATAGTAGGTGCTTAGCTGTAAGATCACGTCTACCAACTCTACTGTATTGTACTTTCCCAAGCACTCAGTACAGTTCTCTGCATGCAGTAAGTTCTTAATAAATACTATTGACTGATATGTATTAAGTGCTCTGGGAGATTAAAAGATAGATTAGTCATCATCTCTGGGTTCAAAATCAAAGAAGGATTCCCATTTTATAAATGAGGCAGCTGAGTCCCAGAGAGGTTAAGAGACTTGCCCAAGGACACACAGCAGGTCAGTGGCAAAGATGGGACTAGAACCCACATCTCCTGATTTACACCCCATGTTCTTTCCACTAAAATATTAGATTTGGTAAAGCACTGTGCTGCTATTGGACTTTACCAGGGCCACAATTAACTCTTTTAAGTGTAGCTATCTTTCATTTTTGAAGACAATGCTACTGAAGCAAAATCCTATCTTTGTTTAGAAATGTGGCTAAAAAGACTGAAATACTACCAACCCTCCATTTCACACTGTGTGCATGCTAAAATAGTCCTTGGCTGCTCCAACAAACACTCTAGAAACAGCAAGGGTGTGAGAAATCACTAGCAGTTGATCTTAAGCCTCTCAGCAAAGAAAGATAGAAGCTCAGAATGCACCACCAAGGGCACCCTGCTTCCTCTTTATTACAGTTTGTCATTAGAACCCCTACAATCCCAACATTTCCACACCCTCAGCTCTTACACTGCACATCATCTTTGATTGTGCCTGTTGCACTTTAAACTCATTCAGAACTGAGCTTAGAGCCCCAGACAGTGCGCTCACAATAATAACAATAATAATAATAATAATGTTGGCATTTGTTAAGCGCTTACTATGTGCAGAGCACTGTTCTAAGCACTGGGGTAGATACAGACAGGATAATCAGGTTGTCCCACGTGAGGCTCACAGTCTTAATCCCCATTTTATGGATGAGGGAACTGAGGCCCAGAGAAGTTAAGTGACTCGCCCACAGTCACACAGCTGACAAGTGGCAATATGTGCAACAAACCTCAGGGACTGTCCTTCCTCCCTTTAATTCTGCCCTTAGCTATACCTCCATAACTAGCAAGCCAGTTCCACCTAGGCATTCCGGTGTTTTAGCTCACCATCAGTGTACGAGCTAATTGTCCAGCAAAGCTACTTTGATGTGGGTACCCTCTTACTTGGTGGTTTGGATATCACCTGTGACGCTCTTCCCTTCTTCTAAACACTATAGGTGTTGTATTTGTTTGTGATCCTGGCGCTGTTCCATGCCGCTCACTTATGCCCTATCAGCTTTTCAATTACCTCCCCAAAGTGGTGTGATGGCTGAGGTTTTCAAGGGTCCCATGAAACAGAGTAAATGACTGGTGAGCAGCAGCGTGGCCTACTGGATAGAGCATGGGCCTAGGAGTCAGAAGGACCTGTTTTCCAATCCTGGCTCCGTCATGTAGCTGCCGTGTGATCCTGGGCAAGTAACAACTTCTCTGGGCTTCAGTTACCTCATCTGTAAAATGGAGATTGAGATTGTGAGCCCCATGTGGAACAGGGACTGTGTCCAACCCAATTTGCTTGTGTCGTTTCCCCTCCCTCAGTGCTTAGTACAGTGCCTGGCACACAGTGAGCGCTTAACAAATGTCACAATTATTATTATTAAGCACTTACTAGGTGCTGTGTATATGCTGAGCCCTGTGGTACATATAAGAGAATCAGATTGGACATACAGGTTCACAGACAAAGAGGGAGGGAGAACAGATATTCTATCCCCATTTAACAGAGGAAAAACCTGACACAGAGAATTTAAGTGGCCTGCCCAAGGTCACAGAGCAGGCAAGTGGCAGAGCCAGGATTGGAACCCAAGACTCCTGATTCCTAGTTGGGTGCACTTTCCACTAGGCCACGATACGGGGCAGCTTCACCCCATAATGGGGGTTACCCCTGCTGCTTAGTATTTCTTATGTATCTCTCTCATCTTAATGGATTTTAATGGCCACTAAATGCAGGGATTTCACAAGGAAAGGCATCTGACAGAGTCTGTTCATTTATCAGAGTTAGTGGATTCTAATGAGGTGGCATAATCAAACTGAAAAAGACGGGGGCTTGGATGTCGGAGCAGGTAAGTGAATAGCCTGAATATGCCATTTCCTGAAGTTAGCAGAACTTTTTTTTTCTTTCACTTTTTAATCCTGAAGGCATTACTTCCCTGTGTATACATTTATGCTAATCATATACCACCGCCGTGGGTTCTTCTATCAATATGAAATGTTTTGTACTTGCTGTTTTTGTGCATCTTGTATTGTTATGTGCAATATACAAAATAATGTGTCTAACTATGCCATTTATGCTTTTGAAAGAAAAAGCAAATTACTTACTGAAGAGAATGGCATTTGCATGCATGTGTGTCAGCTTTCAAGCCATTTCCTTCTACAAAATATTGCTTTCTACACTTAGAAAATGCATCCATCCATCAGTTACAAACCATTTCAAAGCACTTTATGAATCTACAGAGCAAAATGTACTTATCTTACACTGGCAGTGTCCCAGCTGTTACAAAATTGCTATTGTCCTAATACTTACAAGGCAATTTTAGCATCAGTTAATAATTTTACAGGATAGATAACTTCTAAAGCATTATAAAATGACAGACATTAAACAATAGCAACTTAGCATTTTTTGAAACAGTTCATGACAGCTTAAAAACTAAAGTGATTTTAATGTATAGTCTATGCAGTTTTAGTTTCTCATTGACAATTCCTTTAGAAGATAAAAATGTGAAAATCCTTTTAAATAGTGGGTGAAAGAATAAAACAAATTTATCTTTAAAAGATATTCAGTAAAAATCTCAATTAGGAATAATGTTTCAAATCTTCCCATAGAGATAGTAGATGACAAGAATTTAAATTTATTTAGGCAGAAAAAAATGATGGTATCATTTAATGGTAGGGTACCACAAAATAAAAAGGCATATCTATTCATTAGGTTGAATACAAAAAGAAAAATACAGTGAACAGCATTTTATATAAATCAGTATGCATTATTTCATCCTGAAAACTGTTTTCTATCAATCTTACTTTAAAAGCATCAGTTCAAGGCAAATTCAGGTTAAATTCGTATCCATTTTTTCTTCCCTTTTATTGTCCTTGTTTCAGGTTCCAGCCTAACTGCCTGGTCAGTTTTTGGCTAGACATTCAGAATTTACCTTTGGTAACTAAAGACTCGATGCTGCACAAAGCCAGGGTGATTCAAAACAAACTGATTAATTGGCAGTTCAATATTTCTGCGAGTAATCATTTTAACGAACCAATGTGAAGCCCAGTGGCTATTTTCAGAAGTAAAACCAATTATTCTATGTATCACAAAAACAACTAATTGATCCCTTTATCAAACTCCAAATCCCAAATCCCCCAGTAGCCAATTTCCAGCTAAACTATGAAGTAGCCCGTAAGGCATCATTTTCTATTAGAAGAAATTATTAGTAGGTGGTGGTAACGCAGCTGTTTTCAAAATGTGGCCAGTCTTCAAAAGTTGCAATTTCTTTCAAACAGGTTTCATTTTGTTATGAATGATTACCTATCCCAGAGTGTAGAGGCCATAGACCATTGTGAAGTAGGTTGTGCAGAATAAAAAGTTCTTGAGATCTTTTTGTAGTTAATGGCATTTTACAAAACTAGCCTCAATAAACTAATTCTATGAATAAATCCAAAGGTTTCCCAGCCTATCCATGTGTCAGAAGCATTGCTGGAAATATTAAGTATTATATTAGAATATTTTTCACTCCATCCCAAATGAATTATTTCTTTCCCAGCAGGAATCAGCAGGCAGGTTTTTGCAAGATTGCCATAAACGAATGCTGATCATTGAATGTTCACTTTTTCAAACTAGCCTAAATTAGTACAGACTTTGATGCCTAAATGTAAAATACCCAGCAAATCAGGCCAAAGGTCCATGTTTGCTGATTCTTCAAGGACCTCCAGTGGTTGCCCATCCACCTCTGCATCAAACAGAAACTCCTAACCATCAGCTTTAAAGCACTCAATCAACTTGACCCTTCCTACCTCATCCTCCTAGTCTCCTACTACATCCCAATATGCATACTTCATTCTTCTAATGCCAACCTACTCACTATACCTGATTCTCACCTATCTTGCCACAGACCTCTCCCCTACATCCTGCCTCTGGTCTGGAATGCCTTCCCTTTTCATATCGGACAATTAGTCTCCCTGCCTTCAAAGCCTACCGAAGGCACATTTCCTCCAAGACGTCTTCCCTGACTATGCTCTCATTTCCTCTTTTCTCCATCCCTTCTGCTTCGCCCTGACTTGCTCCCTTTATTCATCACCCCTAACCCCCAGCCCTAGAGCAGTTATGTACGTATCCATAATTTATATTCATGTCTGTCTCCCCCTCTAGACTGTAAACTCACCATGGGCAAGGAATGTGTCTGTTATATTGGTGTGTTGCACTCTCCCAAGCGCTTAGTACACTGCCTTGCACACAGTAAGTGCTCAAGAAATATGACTGATTCATAATGAGGGAAGTGTCAGCATGAAAAGCAAATGCAAAATTTGCAGATCCCATTTAAAATTCTTCTTCTTTCATGCAGTGAGTTAGGTAATAAATTTGGGAAGAGTGGGGTTTTTTTGATCAACTCAAAATTATCCTCTGGATAATGGACTAAATTAACCCATTATGTGTGAACTCACTTCGCAGCCAGTTGATGAACGTGTTCCTAAATATGGAGAGAGTAGGAATTTCGTTTAGTAGGGTCTTATTTTAGACTTGATCATGCTAGGCAGTAAACTGCAGACTAAGAGTGGACCCAGTTCCTGTCACTGAAAAGCCTACATTTTAAAGAAATCTATCCTTAGAATAGATGCCATCTGCACAAGTTAAACATATTTTTGAATGTTTGACTCTTTAACCATTCAACCTTTACTCCCTTGGATCCTGGAACAAAGCCTCTCCCTTTCCACCAGCTACTTTGGTGGTAGAATTCAGAATTATAAATCCTTGCAAGCAAATGAGAAAAACAAACAGGCTGAAGTCTAACACCCTACCTTTCTAGGTGACCTTTACTTCCTGACAGCACCACCAGGTCACACGGCCAGACCCTGGAGCAAACAGAAGCTACACTTGAGTAGGCAAATTCATAGTAGATTCTAAAATACAATAGAGTTTAGCGTCTCTATATGCATGGCATATAACTGGGTCAGTTATAATAATAATAATGGTATTTGCACTGGGATGGAGACAGCAAATCAGTTTGGACATAGTCTTGATCACACATGGGACTCACAGGCTCATTCCCCATTTTACAGATGAGGTAACTAAGGCACAAAGAAGTGAAGTGACTTGCCCAAGTTCACACAGCAGACAAGTAATGGAGCTGGGATTAGAACCCATGACCTTATGACTCCCAGGCCTGTGCTCTATCTACCATGCCATGCTGCTGCTGCAATTTTAGAACTATCTGAGTCTTTTAGGACAGAACAGAATGTCATAGGATATTTTCAACAAACTCCACTGGCTCCCTTGTCAGGACCACTACCTCAAGATGACATGAATTGCTCAATCTGGCCTCAGTACAGGGGGTAGTGTGATGTATCCTAGGTCTGCTGAACATCTTAGAGTATGGAGATATACTGAAAGACTTATGTTGGGAAATTTTGACATATACATGGAGGAAAGCATAAGATTTTTTTGACTAGACGATAGGATAGAGTACCTCCCTCCAGTTGCCTTTCTCCATCTTTCAAAATCTTCATTCCCCCTCCAAACCTACTTTCAGAACAAAGAATATTATCACCACTCAATGCCTGCAAATGTTTTTTGGTTTATAGTCACAAAACAATTAGGGAAAGTTTTTGAATGAGTTGAGTAGCTTCTAGTACCTGAGTCTTCGTAGTTCTTAATAAAGTAAATTTCCTATTGGCAGTTTACATACATCACTGAGAATATTTTCATTACTATACAAGGGAATGGTTAGTTAAGTCAGTTGAAGGTACCCCCAGTGATTCTTTCAACCTCACTCCAGGGTAAAACGGTGCTTTGTGGGGGCTTCATACTGTTCAACATTTTCTAAGCTGTCATGATTGAGACTGTAAGGAGAGTACCTTGAAGGTGGAGTCAGAAAACAACTCCAATCTATTTAGGGACTCTTCTGAGGATTATCAAGAGTCACCTGAGAACTGCTTTATGTTGATGACTGAGCTCTTGAAGCACCTACACAAGAAAACATGCAAAAGATTAAGAATCATATTGCAGAGGCAGTATAGAACTATGGACTGAAAAAAAATCTGAAAAGAACTGAGATTATGTACAAGCCCAAGTCCAAGAAACCCTACAAACTATTAAAGATTTTCAATGGCAAACCAGAATATAATGTTACTACCAAGTCCTGTGACCACAACAGTACACTATGCAATGAGGTAGAAGCAGAAAACAGAATCCCAAAATGCCAGGATAACTTTGTGGAGATTAACAAACAGAGCTTGATGGCCCTCGGACTCTGTCCTCTAAGGGATTCATAATCTGAGTGAGCCCCTTGTGATTAGCCCTTCAGTCAGTGCTTTAAACCTGAAGAGTAAATATCTGTTCCCTATTCCCTTATCTATTCCATCTGAGAGCACAGTCTTCTGCCTTTCTCCTTGAACCTACCTACTTAAAGGACCACAGTAGGGAATAAAAGCTTCCAGATCTGGACATTTACCCCACTAGATAGTATATATAATTCCTGTTCTCAAAGATTTTACAAACTCTACTGTTCTCATCCAGGTAGTTAGTACAGTGCTCTGGACACAGTAGTCAATACTGTTGATTGGTTGATTATGAGACCATCCACCCACTATCTTTAAATCCCATTTCAATTAATCACATCCTAATAAGGTCACATCCACTCTGACTGAAGTACTGTCAAAGTTTAATATCCACAGTGAACAAAATCTTGGGTTTGATCCAGACCTCACTGAAGATTACCAGTGATTTTCTACTTTCAAATTATTGTCATCTCACAAGTAATCTAGCATAGTAATGCTTTTTGCCCTAAGTTTTCAAAGTTATCCTATATTCTCTCCCCTCTTTTCCCTTCCATAGATTCCCAGTTATTTTCCAATTTCACATTTTATACTGACTCCATTTTCTATCTTCTCCAAGTCCACAAACCCCTTCAAAGATCCTCTGAAATTCTATTTCTTCAAGAAGTCTTTCTATGAGATCAAAAGATTCTCCTTACTGCTCCTCCAATTCTATATTTTTCCATACTCACTTTTTAAGCCCAGTTCTTTGGTAGCTGAAAGGGGTTTCATGTGTTCTGACAAAGAAAATGGAATATATCTCTCATTCTAAGTTCTTAGTTTCACGATGGTGGTTTCTTCTGCCAAGAATGATAGACGGTTATCTCTTCAGGACCCAAAACCTGTGCAGTCAACATAAGAACATAGGAACAGTAGACTTGTTATTAATAGGGTCAATCAGTGATCCATCCAGCCCAATATTCTCTCTCCCACCATGGCAACAGGAAGCCAGCTGTATGTTCTTAAACACATTATTTTACCTTTCTAAACATTTTGCTCTGATTCAACAAATGTTTCTCTGAGCCACAATAAACTAATCACTTTGACTCTCATTATTTCAATCCTTGGTACTGAAAACCAAAAACAGAGCTAATTTTGAATTTGCGTTCACACTTTAAATAAAAATTCCCCTTCAACCTTAAATTATATTAAACATGTCCACACAACTCTACTAGGTTTTGATGGAGGACAAAGTTACCTTCTTCAGGTTAAAAATCAGAAGAATGCTCCTCAGTTTAAATTCTAGCTTCTAAGGTAAGAGAGAGCTGGTGCCTGAGTGGCTGAATACCTAAACTTAGTGAAAAGTTTTACTACTTCAAGTTAGAGGGAAAGTTACTTCTGTGGGGAACTTTCAGGCTTTAAAAGAATGGGGTGAGCAATTTCTGACAGTAATTCTTTGTCCTTAATAAGGGAGGGACTGACCTCTTCAAAGTAGACATTAACAATGCAGATGCTCTTTGAAAAGCTAAAAGTGACTCCAATTACATTTCTTTCATGAAGGATACATCCCAGCCTGGAGGAAGGAGATGAAACTTGAGTGAAACTTCTTGGGTCTGTTCAGTTTCACTCAAGGAGGAAGGATTGAGGGAAGGGTGACCCGAAGAGAGGCCTACACAAATCTGGGTAGGTAATAATAACAACAACTGTGGAATTGATTTATCTTTTACATTGTGCCAAGCATTGTACATCACAGGATAATCAGGATGGACACAGTCCTTGTCCCACATGGGGCCCACAGTTTAAAGGAGAGGGAGAGCAGGCATTTAATTATCATTCTACAGATGAGGAAACTGAGACATAGAGAAATTATATGACTTGTCCAAGCTCACAAAGCAGGAAATTGATGGACTGAGTTTAGAATTCAGGTCCTCTGAATCCCAGGGCCATGCTCTTCCAACTAGGCTACATTACTTCTTGGTCTGGGAGGAAGGGATGGGTGAGGAGGGAGGCCCTCTAAATCTGTAGTTCACCCATTTATAATTGAGGCAGCTGCTCCAGGTGCCATACCCACAGGGGGTTAACATCCCCTAACCTTCTCAGGATTCTACAGGGACTTTTCAAGAAAGCACTTCCTACCTCCCTCCACCCTTTGACTCTGCCAATGCCACTGGCTGGCTAAAAATAATGAAAGGGAAATGCACTGCGGGAAAAGAGATGGAGGAGAGAAAGGTTGATTAAGGAAGCCTGCATGGGTTCAACTTAGGCTAGTAGGAAAAAGTCCTGGATTCCACTGTCCTAGGTCCACCTGAGCCTTTATCTGATCCTGACTAAATGGATTCCCACACCTTGAGGGTCAGACCACTGCACAGGTGCAAATTCCAGACAAGGAGAGTAAGAGCTCTAAGGAGGAAACATCAGAATAATCTAATGCTGAGAGGCTGCATAACAATGGAAAGAGCACAGGACTCGGGGTCAGAAGATCATGGGTTCTGTTTCTGACTCTGCCATTTCCCTACTGTGGGACTTTTGGAAAATGACAACTTCTCTGTGCCTCAGTGTCCTCATCTGTAAAATGGGGATTAAAAACCTGTTCTACCCCTCCCTTATGAGCCCCTGGGGGAGAAGGGCCTGTGTCTGATCCAATTATTTTGTATCCACCCCAGTCATCGACACATAGTATTTGGTAATAAATACCACTGTCATCAATAAAAATAATATTAATCATCCTTAGAGGAGAAAAAAACACCTTAGATCTTTGCAATGAAATCTGTACTTTCTAGAATGGTTTTGTTTACAGCTAAAGTCATCTCAGGTTGACTTAGAAGCCAGGAGAACTTGATTTGGCTCCCTGTTGTCAATTTAGGATAACACTTTTTTCCGGGAAGGTCTGAAGGAATACAAATGGAGGAAAGCCACTTATGGGCAAGAGGGTTGAGTGAAAGCAAAAGCTGTAGCCTTCCTAGCTAACTGAGTGAGCAAATGTCAGTCACTAGTTCCTACTGAGAGTGGGAAGTGAGTGAATGAAAGGAGGCTGATCTCATTCTGCATTCCGACAATGCCCCTGCTCTTGCAGAACTACTTTCTCACGTCTCTCATTCTCATCTTGTCTTGTCTTACTCCATCAAGTCGTCTCCAACCCATAGCGACTCCATAGGCACAACTCTCCCAGAACACCCCACTTCCATCTGCAATCGTCCTGGTAGTTGATCCATAGAGTTTTCTTGGTAAAAATATGAAAGTGGGTTACCACTGCTTCCTTCTGCGCACTAAACTCAAGTCTCCACCCTTGTCTGATGTCTGTCTCCCTTCTAGACTGCAATCTCCTTGTGAGCTTGGTACCAACTACTAAACACTTAGGTCAGAACTCTCCACACAGTAAGTGCTCAATAAACAGGAATGACTGATTGGGAAAGTACAGTACAACAGAGGTAGTAGAAGCATTCCCTGGCCACAAGGTGATTATAGTATAGAGTGGGAAACAGACATTAAAATAAATTATGCATATGTGCTTAAATGCTATGGGACTGAGGGTGGGATGAAAATCAAGTCCTTAAAGGGCACAGAGGCTGGTACATACGTGATGCAGAATGTAGAGGAAGTAGGGGAAATGAGGCTTACTGGGGAAAGGCCTCTTGGTGGAGAAGTGATTTTAATAAGGCTTTGAAGGTGGGGGGAATGGCATTATACTGAATATGATGGTGGAGAGAATTTCAGGTCAGAGGGAGTTTGTGGACAAGGGATCAGTGGCAAGATAGATGAGATTGAGGTATAGTGAGTAGTTTGGCGTTAGAGGGATTAAGTGTGCGGACTGAGTTGTAGTAGGAAATCAGAGAGTTAAGGTAGGAGGAGGACAGTTAAGTGCTTTAATACCAATGATAAAGAGTTTCTGTTTGATGTGGAAGTGGAAGGGCAACCCTGGAAGTTATTGATGAGTGATGAACTTCTTTTATTTTTTAGTGAAGTAAGGACTGGGGAGAGACAGGAAGCAGGGAGGTCAGCAAGAAGTATTAGATATAGATTATTTTGATGACCTGCTATGAAATGATTTTGATAATGCCAACATCCTCCCTTGTTTTAAACACTTTTAGATCACATGCATGCAGTTTCAGTCTGTTTAAAACAATAAATAGAATGAAGTGTCTTCAATTCGTTTTCAAGAGGACAAGCCAGTATTAAAACAACACGATTCCATCAGAGAAACTTGATTATTTTTCCAGCATTTTAAATTATGCATATGACTGGTGACACAAATACATTTTAAGTGGTTGCAAATTTAAAAAATCAATATTCCCAAAGAACTAAAATTATGCCCAATCATAAATAACAAATTAATTCACCTGCATATTTTGATCTACAGCCTACTGTACCAAACATGAAGCTTTAAAAAAAAAAAGATACCTATCATCTCATCTCGGACTCATTATACTATTTCATACAAATATAATTCAAATCTAACCCAAGCCTTTTGCTGAGGAAAAGAGAAGTGAAACCGACAGCATGTCCTTTCTTCTGCCCACATGATTCGGTTTGAGATGGGACCGCCATATTGCTCTGAACCCGCAATACCCAGGACCCATTGTTTTCACGGGAAATGGAGACTACAACCGGACGAAAGTGCACTCGCAGAGAACGTGGAAAATAGTGTGTGTCACTACTGTACGACATACACAGGCAATTATGATTCAACTGTCTAAATTGTAATGAGTTCGACAAACGTCCACAACTCTCTTCATTCTATTTTATATTTTCCCTAAGACAAGACAATCACACAACCAGACAATTCCATCAGGGAAGCTTGTTAGCTGCTTAGTCTGTTAAACCCTGGTTGCCATAGCATCTAGAGTTGAAAAAGCTGCAGATTGGCATGAAAAAGCATGTCGACAATTGCCCTGTCACAGCATGCAAGCCAGGTCTTCTCAAAGGCAGCACACTACAAGTTTTCTTTCCCAGTTTGCACTACCCCATGCTGTTTAATAATATCCATTTACTGGTATTGGGATTGATCTAGCACAGTGTAAAATCCACATCTGGTGAGACTTTGCTATTCACATGGAGTGAAATTCTTTAACAAATGAGAACATGGCAATTAATTTAGAAATGTAATACTGTATATATGTGTGTGTGTGTATAATATATCATAAGAGAAGTATATTTAGATTTAATAGAGGAACAGTCTTACACATTTTAACTCATAGTGCTTCAGCGACCTAAACAGTTGCACAGGGCTTTAGAGAGCTAAACAGTTTTACTCGATAATTTTTCAGGAGACTTTCAAATCATTTCTTTAGCCTGGTTAGTCATTTTTCAGGGAAAGCACAACAACGCATTACATTCCAAATTCAGCATTATAGTTTTAAACATATTTTAATCATACGGAAGCCTGTTCTTTGTGGACATAGTATAATTTAATTAAGCATATACATTTCCTAAATAGCTATAATTTAATTAAAGATTAAAGTCCTGCAGTTTGATTGAAATCACAATCTGAAGAGCAATGTGCAACAAAATGTTTTCAAAAGGATTACCTAACATAGTTAACAGTGATGAATCACAATGCATTAAAAGTATATTTCTATTTTTAAAAGTGCTCTAGCAGCATGCTAACAGTTCACATGTTATAAAAGAAGAATCTCACTCTGGGGAAGATGTATTTACTAACTGAAACTGTAACTTATTGGGCTTACCCCCAGTGAAATGCTGTCATACAACTAGTGGAATTTATAAAACTGTTTCTATTAAAAGTTTACACTAGTTTCTTTAGACTTTCCCTTCCATTCTCACCTTCGAATCTGATCTGTCACTTCATTTTACTTTTCCTTCAATGTCACAATGAAAGAAAATCTTAAACTACACACTCAAGAGCACAATTAACCTGCAAACCCATGGTTTCCTGGCACAGGTCTTTATCTACATTTTCCCACCATATTCTGCCTCCCATTTTATCCTGTCTGTCATACCGGCATGTTTTATTAAAATGTAACAACTGTGTCATGATCATTTGTCTCACCTTTTCCAGTAAAGCTCCTGATAAATAGTTAAAAGCAAGAATTCAAGTGGAGGTAATGTTTACATTGAAATAGAAAGCTATTAAAGTACATTTTAAAAAATTATTTTAGTATTCATATAACTTGTGATTCACTCTTCTTCCAATGTCAAAACTTTTGGCTTTAGAGTCACATTAATTCTGTAATTTGTCATGCAGAATTCGAAGTGAAATTCTTTGAGTTACCTATTTACCATGAATAGGTCTGTCGACATTAGTGTTAAAGCACCAATTTTCCTGAAATTCTTCAATTCTTCCTAAATATAAAGATTGAGTTGCAACTTGATATTTACAGATATAATACAGGAACATATTTTCTCATATCGTTTTTTTTAGAGCAGATCTTCCTTAAAAATAAAAGGGAAGCTATTTACTAGCTAAAGGTCTTTTTATGAGCTTCGATGACTCAAAAACACCTTCAGCTTAACATATGAAATTTGGCAAAGCATTAAGCTGTGTTATGATTTGCACATCTCTGATATTTTGAAAAAGAGAGAATTAAAAACAACTGAGAGATTTGGACCAAAATGTTGTTTCTTCTGGGTTTAATATCATTTTTCATGCATTTTTTATTCTAGGAGGACATATCAAGGCTCTTCAGCAGGCCACTGCCACAACACCCCAAGCCCCAATAGTTTGGAAAGATTCACACTAGAGGGAGTAGCTCAGAAAGAAAATCTAGGTACCCTGTGGCCTGACCAGCCTATCTGCTAGACCATCAAAACTTCCAGGGAGTATCACTGTAAAGGCTAGCCAGAGGTTGAAATCACTAATCTTGTCAAAATGTCCATCCAAAAAAAATATATATCTTTACTATATATAGGGTTTTCCATTCCTTGTAACTAACAAGATGGAGAAAAATTGGGAAATTCAAAAAAAACTTTCAAAATAGCACTGAGTCTGAGAAGCCCACATAAAGAAAGAGATTCAGGTTCAGGAGAGACGCTGATTCTTGATCTGACCTCCTGGTCCCCGAAATTTCAACTCACTTAAGAAGAATCCCCCAAACCAATCAAAGTTTGGAGACCATATTACTGAATGGGCAGGTGGGAGAGGAGTTCATACTTTACCTTAGAATGAGTTTGCTTTTGTAGGGCTAAGTCATATCCTTGTCATGATCCAAATATCACCTTTATCTATGATTTCAAAGAAAATGTCTTCATCCTTACAAATCCATGGCCTCACCATCATTCATTCAGGGCACATTTTTTAAAAATCCAATTAAATATTTAAAAAATCCCTTCTCCTCTCCCCTAATTTTAAAGTTTACTCCAGTTCTTCAAAGTGAGTAACGGTTCATGACTCTCACTGGTCAGATCATGCAATATTGTATAAATCTTTTCATTTGCCACCATGATTCCTATCTGGGATAATGCTATTCCTTTCTATTACTTGAATTATAGCCAAACTGTAGGTGAAATCAAGCAGGAGAATATCGGAGACTTGAGATCCACTAATGAATGAAAATTGGCATTACGGTAGCAAATAGGCAATCCACAAATTCTGCAGCAATGTCATTAGTTCTCCAAAAACCCACAGAGTAAATGTCATGTATCACAGAGGATATCCAGTACCTGTTTTGTTCCAAAAATAAAAGCTTCCTAGGCAAGCCTTAAGAGAAATATTAACCTACACAAAACTTTAAGTTCCATATTCACATTAAATTACTTGTTTGAGATAGTTCAGCCTTCTTGGTGAGATTTTTGCCTTTTTCTGAAATTTTCTTCAACTGACTGAAAGAGCATTAACTGCTAGATAGGCGTCACACTGCTGTCTGCATGCTGCAGCATACAGCCGTGAATTTGCTACGATCTGTTTAATCAGCAGTGTATTGATTTTCCGCAGCTTTCCTTCATTTTAGCCCCATAGCAGGCTTCTGTAATTTCCTTTGGACAAAGTGTAACCAAACTGTGCTAAGTGATGTTGATTTGCAGGGAAAAGTAAAGGGGTAAATATAAATTAACAAGCTATAAACATTTTACAAGTGGGGAGTCAATAAAAACAGTGTCTGCAGTTCTTTAAAAAAAAAAAAAATGATCCGAAGCAGATTGTTAACAAAGGTGTCCAGAGAAACTGACATGAGTCTGAGAATATTTTTTGCGCTTTGTGATTAAGAATTGATCAGTCTAAAAGCCTCTGATGCAACTGAATCACCCATAAGCGGCTGGACTGAAAAGGCTCAGCGGGGGCTGGTATTTGTTTGTTAAACTCCCATGATTCCAAGTAGATAATTGGTCTGTGAAGTTCATGGCAGAATCTGAATTTACTTTCTTGCTTCCCAGCTGGCTGAGCACTGGTTTATAGACTTCTGTGTACAAATTTAGCCAGCAGCAAACCTCATATCTTTAATGTAAAAGGTGTTTTGTTGTGTTTTTCAGGTGCTGAGTGGAAAACCCACACGCCAGAAGCTCATTAAAAGAGCCAAGTTACAGTACAGGTTTATTTCTGTCACAGCGTTTCTGAAAACAGTGACAGGGATTAATATGTTTCTTTGGTACTGGAAAAACCCTGACACAATCCCTTGTGAATTTGATCATCTGTTTCATTGCCTGTATATGATTCAGTCTCCTATTATATCCTGTCATTACAGCTGTAAAGGAACACCGGTAAAAATTCAGAAGATGCACCAAAGGCTTGGGGCATGCTATTTGTTTTATTAAACAGGAACTTATTTATTTATCATTTATTTCCTTTGCCTCTCATAGACTCCTCTCCTCTGATCTTACTTGAAAACCAGTGCTAAAACTCTGCTTTGTCAAGGCTAAAAAACCAATTCAAGACAGGTAATAAAGTTGTTTCCAGTATCTTTTGAAAAGGTAAACACGCTTTGCAGTGCCTTCTCAGTAAGCTACATGTTTTCTTTTTGCTACTGTCGTGAAGGGAGGTGTACAAGTTTTCTTCTCTCTTTTTTTTCATATACATCTGTTCCTTTATTCCTTTGAAAGGACTGCTTTGAAAAAAAATTATTTCTATGTAGGGGAAAACACTCACAAGGAGAAACATTCAATTACCCTAAGAACAAAAAGTGCTCTCTGTCTCAGCCATGACATCTGTAAATTTACTCATTCTGATGCAGAGAAAATAACAAATTGATAATTTTGAGTTTCAGAATTAAATTGACATCTTAAAAGCTCACGAGGTCTACTACTAGGGAGCAGGTAGAGGGGACGGGATGGCTTTGGGTGCATCGTGTCTTTGTTCAAAACCCCAAACTTTATGCAAATGAAACACAGAGCCAACATAATATTACCTTGAAACTCATACCAAAAAGTGAGCTTATTCAAAACTAACAGGACCGTAATAAACCTTTGGGCTGCAGAATGAGATAAAGTGAAATTTTCAGACTGCTACTCTGGAAATTAGGCAATAAGCCTCCGTGATTCTTAACAGAAGTTGTGTGCTTAATTCCCTATGCACCACAGACATTTTAACCCATAATAACTGATTGCAAATACAGTGCACAGTTAGCTAGAGTCCTATTTACACCTGCCAATTTGCTGCCCTGCAGCACTAAAAACAAAAACAAAATGGTAGCAGAAGAATGCCAAGCCAGACACACTCTACCCCTCAAATGTGCAGTCCTGTTTCCACAAACAAAACCTTTGGCTCCTTGTTTTCCATCAACAAATTCAACTTCAGAATTTAAAAAGGGACTGAAAAAGATCTATTTTCGACAAGAGTAACATAAATATTAAAATATTTCTTTCATGGAAACACTTTTCTCCCTTACAAGAGTGTGAGAACCACAGGAGAAGTATGGCACCTGTAAAGGAGACAGAATACTTGCGCAGGGGAATGCATATCTTGGAATATGTTGGAACCACAAAATCTGCACCAAGTCCTGGACATAGATGAATGGCTTAAAAATGTTATTCATTTTCAAAACTCATATCATGGAAATCTCAGTTGGAAAGTCACCTCCCCTATTGTTCCTGCACCTCAAATGATCCTCCAATCCATCCTACCTGTGGAAAATCTAGCAGCCTAATTATTTATGTTTCTATTTTTTCAGCAGTTTACAGCATTTGACAACATTTTAGCAGAGGTTTCCCTACTACCTTGATCTAATGAAAATAACTGCTGCCAAATGCTAGCCATTATTTTAATCTTCTCTAGTGGAGAGTAATGACTTGCATTATTGTTGCATATATTAACAAACTTGCATCTATTATAACGGCAACATAAAGCATATAATAATTACTTGCATACATTACAATAACAATCATGTGCATTTCATCAGTACCAAAGAGCTCAAAGCACTTTATAAACACAAAAGGCCCCACTCACATTCATTCGATTCATAGTGACTCAGTACTTAGAGGCTGCAGCCTACTTCCCATGATCTTTGGAAGGCCATTAAACAGAGTGCTATCCCTCTCTTCTAGGCAGAGTTCAATTCTCCGAAGCCTTGATTGTGGCATACCATTTTTGTTTGAAAGTTCTGATAACACCATCACTCCTTCAGTGGGCTGATTAGAAAAAAGTAAGAGCTGGGTGTTATTTTATTGTTAGAACTAAGATTTATTAAACACTTGCCCTGTGGAAAGCACACTGCATTAATTTCATGAAATTCAAATGTAGACATGCTCCACGGATGAGACGGGGCTCACAAGTAGGAGAGGACAGACACATGGAACAAGAATATATTCCTATGAACAATGAAAGACTAAAATTCAACAATTCTAAAATATCAAAAGTAAAACATATCAGTTTTACTCTTTGTGAGAAATCCCCAGATCATACCCAGAGTCCTTGAAGCTAGACAGGACCTCTAGACTGTAGAGGTCTAGAATCTAAGCTCGTTACGGACAGGGAATGTATCTGCTAATTCTATTGTATTGTACTTCTTGTCTGTCCGTCTCCCCCGATTAGACTGTAAGCCCGTCAAATGGCAGGGACTGTCTCTACCTGTTGCTGACTTGTTCATCCCAAGCGCTTAGTAGAGTGCTCTGCACATAGTAAGCGCTCAATAAATACTATTGAATGAATACTCTCCCAAATGCTCAGTACAGCACTCAGCACATCGTAAACTGTCAATAAATATCATTGATTGATCGACCTTCTGCCCATTCTAAGCTTCTGCGGAGGGTGGGTCTTGTTTGCTGTGATTTCAGAAAGAAGAATAGGAGAATCTGGAGTGCACTATATCCCGTTAAGACCATGCCAACGTCTTGAATTTCATTTAGTTCTTTTCCTCAGGAGAGCTCAAACCAATTCCATATGCTGTGCCTCAGGGAAATAAATTGTGGCAAACATTGTTATTCCCATTGTACGGACTGAGGGCTTCGGGCACTCACAGAGAAGAACCTCGTCTCAGGGCACCCAAAGAATTGGTGGTAGAACCAAGATTGGGAGAATGCCCAGTTCTTGGATGATGATCGAGGTGAAGATGATGATGACGATGACTTCTTGAAATACCCTCTCTTCATAGATCACACCAATGAGTTATGGTACTAGGGACATTTGGGAGCTCTGTTGAATTGTGATTTTCCAGCCTGTATTGCCATGGTTGAAGTAAGTAAGCATTGTACATGTAGAACCTTCAGCTCTGTGTTTGAACCAGAGATTAACTCTGTTGTACTGTTGGGTAGCAGCATCGCGTAGTGGAAAGAACATGGCCCTGGGATTCAGAAAACCTGGATTCTAATCCCAGCTCTGCCACTTATCTGCTTCCTGACCTTGGACAAGTCACTAAACTTTCTCTGAGCCTCCGTTACCTCAAGTGTAAAATGGAGATTAAGACCGTATAAAGCCTGGCACATAGCACTTACCAAATTCCACAATTATTATTGTACAAACACAGTGGTATTGCCCTCCCTCAAACCCTTAATGCAGTGCTTTACTCACAGTAAGCACTCAAAAAATACCACTGATTGATTGATTTAGCTGATTCAGCCCTTTGGTAATGAGGTAGCTCTGTTATGGGGGTAGGAGGCAGTGTGTCTAGTGGAAAGAGCAAAGGACTGTGGGTCAGAAGGCTCAAAATCTAGCCCTGGCCATAAAACTTGTCTGCTGTGTAACCCTGGGCAAGTCGCTGAACTTTGCTCTGCTCAGTTTTCTCATTTGTGAAAGGGGAATGAAAGACCTGTTCTCCTTCCCTCTTAGATCCCAAGCTCCTTGTGGGACAGAGACTGCATCCAGTCATTGTTATATATCTACCTCAGTGCTTGGCACCTACTAATGCTTAATAAATGCCATTATTACTTTGAGGAACTATTTAACAATGTGGTAGTGTCCTGAAATTAAGAATTGAAACCACAAATTCATTAGCACGTCTTCTGTTTTGGGAAAGTCATAGGGGAGGGTTGGAGGATGAGAGATTCTCGAACCAAAGACTAGTCTATCAGACTACTTTCCTTTCAATATGTTTCCTTTCCTTTCAGTAAGGCAACCAAATTATGACACCAAAAGGGACTCAAGATTAGAACCAATTTGAAGGTTTACAGAACAGTTGTGAATTTAACCTTAGTGCTAAGTGCTTAGTACAGTGCTCGGCACACTGTAAGTGCTCAATAAATACCATGGCTATGGGACTGGGACCTACTAGAGACCCATACCTCTAGAACAATTCCACCAAATTCAGCTCTGGACAATTCTCAACATTAAGTGTCAACGAAGGATTACAAACAATGTCATTCTGGACCAGAATCAAAGTGGTACTTGACATAGCATCACTTTACTGGATGAGCTATGTAAGGAGACTCGACATCGGCAAGTAAATCAGAAAGTGGCTATATGATGAGCTGAAATGGAGTGATTGTGATGCAAAACCTTGTCAGAGTGGCATTGCCAAGGACAGTTGGAAGATATTGACAAAAACTAGGTCAGCGTCATGTATGGCAATAAGAAATGGGGTGATTTCCTTGAAGCAGAAGCTTCAGGAAGATCATGTGACCAAGAGAAAAAAAGGAAGCAGTGTCAGTTACTGTGGGTAGCAAATACAACATTGCAGCTGAGCTGAATCTTTACATCCACCCAATATGGAAAGTAATTGGCACCCACCAATCACACTTGTACACATAAATACACTTTTATGGTTAGTAGCATCATCAGAGCCTGAGGGACAGATGTATAAATATATGTATAGATATATATATAGATATAGATAGATATCCACACAAAGATACAAAGAGAGAAATAATGGGTAAATAATATCAATCAGTTGTATTTTATTGAGCACTTTCAGGGAGCAGAGCACTGTACTTAGCATTGGAAGAGTACAATACTGCAGAGTTAGTAGACACATTCCCCGACCACAGTGAACTTACAGTCCATAGTAGGAGACAGAAATTAATATACATATAGGAGGTTGAGAGATGATAAATAGATCTATAGAAAAAAGGTAGATTGGCTAGATAAACAGATGAATGATAGATGGCTAGATAGTAAGATAGATAATGTGCTATCCCTAGAGAAGAGGGTATATTGAATAAAGCAAAAACTCATCCTCTAGACTGTAAGCTTGTTGAAGACAGGAAATGTGTCTGTTATATTGCTGCATTGTATTTTCCCAAGGACTTAGTAAAGTGCTCTGCACTAAGTAAGTGCTCAATAAATATTCTTGATTGATTTTTAGCATTTGTTTAGTAATCATGATGGCGGTTATTAGGTTCTTACTATATGCCTAGCACTGGAATAGATACAAGTTAATCTGATCCCTATCCCAAAGTGAGATCGCAGTCCAAAAGGGAGAAAGAAGCAGCATTTTATGTCCATTTTACAGATAAGGAAATTGAGGCAAAAAGAAGTTAAGTGACTTGGCCAAGTTTACACAGTAAGTAGGAGAATCAGGACCAGAACCTGGGTCTCCTGACTCCCAGTAGCAGGTGCTTTCCACAAGGCCATTCTGCCTCATTTTTCAGGTGTTCTACTCTAGAAAGTAATAATGAAGATTTTGTGGGCTATGACGGACATAATCATCTCACTTGGAATGGAAGGGCAAAAAACAAGAAACCTATTTAGAAAGGAGGGGAGAGGTGAGCACTGGAAGCCTTCAGGGTAGTCTGGGAATAGTTGGGAGGAAGGAAGAAGAGGAGGAGGAGTCCTGGAGGCTTACTTCATGGTCCACCCTCAATTTGTCAACCCTGCTCACCCAATGAAAATAGCAATTAAAAATATGAAATACATTTCACTTGTTTAGCTGTCTGATTTGCCTAGGCAAGCCAACATGATTTTCTATTCAATGGGAAAAGCAACACCACAAGAAAAATTAAGAATGATTCTGTTTATTGAATGTCCTTTTGTGTCATTAAATATACATTTGGGTTTCTTTGACTGACTAAACTAAATACTGCAAAACCTTACTAATTTGGACTGGAAGAGGAAGAGGGGGAGTCCTGACTGAATTAGAGCTAAATTGGAATTGTTGAAGTGTTCTTACTGCAGTTTTATTCCAGCAATGATAGGTGTGTTTGTGTGTGTGTGTGTGTGTACGTTTGTCCATGTCTTTTATCTTCCTGGTATCCACATGGCTTTGTGCCCCTTGGCACCCTCACTGCCCCTTTCAATTTGCTCTAGCTCAACTGAGTTCTCCAAAATACTCTATATGCTGAATCCCAGCTTTCATCAATTAATCAATCATATTTATTGAGTGCTTACTGTGTGCAGAACACTTTACTCAGTGCTTGGGAAAATACAGTAGAACAAGATAACAGAGTTGGTAGCCCTGTTCCCTGACCACAATGAACTTTCAGTCCGGCAGGGGTGGCAGACATTAATACAAATAATACAGATAAGTATGTAAGTGCTGTGAGGCTGAGGGAGGGGTGAATAAAAGGAGAAAATCCAAGTGCAAAGGCAATGCAGAAGGGAGGGGTGTAGAGGAAATAAGGGTTTAGTCAGGGAAGGCCTCTTGGAAGAGATGTGCCTTCAATAAGGCTTTGAGGGTGAGGAAAGGAATTGCCTGTCAGATGTGAAGAGAGAGGGTGTTCCAGGACAGAGGCCAGGGTGGGGTTGAGAAGTCATCGACGAGATAGATGAGACCGAGGTGAGTAGATTGGCTATAGAGGAATGTAGTGTGCAGGCCGAGTTTTAGTAGGAGAGCACCGAGTTTAGTGGGGCAAGATGATTGGGTGTTTCAAAGCTGATGGTAAGAAGTTTCTGTCTGACGCAAAAGTGGAAGAGGAAGAGGGAACCACTAGAGTTAAAGGAAAAGGAAGGGGTCCTGTGCCCTGAATGAATTATCACAAATCTTCTATTAGTGGGTTCTGAGTAATTGAAGTTTATTACATTTTTAGCTTGCCAAAACTTTTTAATAAGAAAAAACTACTCTTATAGTCAAGTGGAAGTATAACTCACAAGTATTGCTAACTCCATGTAATTCAACTGAAAGAGCAAGGGCTTGGGAATTAGAAGACCTGAGTTTTAATTCCAGTTCTGCCACTTGCCTAGTATGGGACCTTGGGTAAGCCACTTAACTTTTCTGTGCCTCAATTCATCAATCAATTGTATTTATTGAGCACTTATTGTGTGCAGAGCACTGTACTAAGCACTTGGGAAAGTACACTACAACAGAGTTGGTAGGAGTGATGCCTGTCCGCAAGAAGTTTACAGTTTACAGAAGAAGACGGATATTAAAATACAAAAAAGGAATAAATAGAACTGGCCTCAGTTACCTCTTCTGTAAAATGGGAATAATATACCTGTATCCCTGCCCTTTTAGACTGTGATCCTCATGTGGAATGGGAACTGAGTCCAACCTGATTATCTCAGACCTTCCCTGTGTTTCCCAAGAAGCAGCGTGGCTTAGTGGAAACAGCACGGGCTGGGGAGTCAGAAGTCATGAGTTCTAAATGTCGGCTCCACCGCTTGTCGGCTGTGTTTTACTTTTGGTGAGGCATTTCACTTCTCTGTGCCTCAGTTACCTCATCTGTAAAATGAAGATTAAGACCGTGAGCCCCACGTGGCACAACCTGATTACCTTGTATCTACCCCAATGCTTATAACAGTGCTTGGCACATAGTAAGTGCTTAACAAATAGCATCGTTATTATTATTACTATTTAATAGAGTGCTTAGCACATAGTAAGTACTTAAATACAGCAATTAATATTATTATTATTCCTCACAATTCTAGGGATTCTATTTTTCTTTCCTTTGATACACTGTCTCTTTCTGAACAGTAGGCATGAAAATAAATTCTCTATGTGACAGAAAGAAACTAGAAAGCATGATTGAGGACATAAAATTAATAACCATAATGTCAACCAGATATTGAAAAAGCAATGCTTATCATTTAGTGTTATTAATTTAGTGGTTATCTGACGTCTATATTGATTCCTCTTCACAGTTAAGTGGTGGTCTATTAAGCTTATTCCACTTTGTGTTTTGGTAATACAGCTCTGTACTGGGAAATGAATTTCAAGTCTTCATTTATCATCCATTTAACCTTCAGATTTTGTTAAGTAGAAGGGATGCTTTGTTCTTCCATGCCCTTTATTCTGCATCTACAGCACCTTTCCACCTCTTTTCTTTATGTTCTACTGTCAGTAAAAATATTCCAGTCTCAAAATTAGACACATACTGTATTGTTCTGAATGCTGTCGATGACCTCACGTCAGGTAACTTTAGAAAGTCAAAAGAAGCTAATGATCAATTGTCCACAAATAAATAGTAATGCAGATCACAGTAGGATTTGCACACATGCAGTTCAACAATGGATGTTTTTATTCCTTCATAGATCACTCTTTTCCAGCTAAACTGAGATTCAGAAGCTTGGGGGCGTCAGTGTCTTTCCCCCATTCAAAATATATAGTTTCATTTGCATTCTTTACATCACTGTGTTGTGGAATGTGCTTACTGGTAATATTAAGTCAGAGCGGGAAGTGACTCATTCAAGCAAATTTTATCACTGAAGGAGCGAGTGGAGAGAAAAGAATCAGAGGAAAAAGAAAACCAAACGTAACAGTATCATTGTTCCCAATAGTTCCCATCACAATGCCATTAAATTGGTTTCTCTAATTAAACCCTCTTCAGAGGCTGCCATGATCTTGTTTCAGATTGAAGGTCCCAAAAACAGACCCTGATGAGAATATGGTGAATACAGCCCTTTGCCTCGCCCTTGAGGGAAAAGGAGTGTTCAATCATTCACTCGATTGCATTTATTGAGCGCTTACTGTGCGCAGAGCACTGTACTAAGCGTTTGGAAAGTACAATTTGGCAACAGATAGAGACAATCCCTACCCACCAACGGGCTCACAGTCTACAAGGGGGAGACAGACAACAAACAAAACAAGTAGACAGGCATCGATAGCATCAAAATAGATAAATAGAATTATAGATATATACACATTATTAATAAAATAAATAGAATAATAAATTTGTACAAATATACACAAGTGCTGTGGGGTGGGGAACGGGGTAGAGCAGAGGGAGGGAGTAGGGATGGTGGGGAGGGGAGGAAGAGTGCTGCCAGTAGAACCCCAGTTCTGTAGTTATCATTATTATTATTATTACTAGCATAGGTGTTTATTAAGTCCTTGCTATATGCCCAGCACTGTTCTAAACACTGGGGTAAATAAAAGGAAATTAATCAAGACAGTCCCTGGGTTCTCTGGATCTAGCAGTTCAAGGACAGATATACAGAATAACAAGAATGAATTCCAAACAATAGGAGCAGATTAGCATAAAAAATCCAAATGAACCCTATTTTAATAGAGAAAAATCAGTACTTGGAGGGGATAGTCCTCACACTCCTTCCTACTCCGGGCAATGGATTATGGTTCCAAACTGCCACATCTTGGTTCCTCAAAGTTGTTACAGACTTGAGTCTCAAGTTGATGGTGTCAGACTGCCCTGCTGTAAAACTGGCCCCCAAGCAGGAACCGATGATTTTTTTTTTTGCTTTTGGGATACTCTCCTAAGGGCATAATACAGTTATCTGCACAGAATAGAAGCTCAGTAAACACTACTGAAGATGAAGATAGTGTTGTCCTTTTCGAGGAAATATCAGTCCTGATATTTCAGCTTGGGAGAGTACAATGCAATAGACTTGGTAAACACAACCCCTGCCCTCAAGGAGTTTACAATCTATTGAGGGAGCATGCAATTTAGTGGATAATCCATGTCCACTTGGGTACTCTGTCAATATAATAGGCGATTCCCGAGAAACCAAAGTAACTTTTTCACCTCTGTCCACTAGAGTTTGTGGGATTTTATCAAGATACTACCTTTCCTCCAGCTCTGACTGCACCTTCCTCCAGCTTTGTTTGAAACACAATATGAAATACAAAAGAAACACTCTTTACCAGTTTGTATTAAGTAGCTCTATTTTGGTTAAGATATATATTATCTACTGCCTGGTATAATGGATGAGGAGAGGGGTTTTTGGTGGTATAAAAAGAAGAGACAAAATCCCAGCCCAGAAGGGCTTACCATCTAAGCATATGCTACTAGTTTAAAAAAAAATTATTCCTCATCACATGATTAGAAGGATGTCACATAATCTTTAATAGTCTCGCTTTTTGAGATTCCTTTAGCTTATTTTTAGCATATTTACAAAACTGCCAAATTCCCCCCTCTCCTCCACAAGTCTCTTGGAGAGTAGATTTTACTGGCAGACTTGGTTCTTTGACTTTTTTAAAGAATTGCTTTAATATGGTGATCTTGTATTTATTTATTTATTTTTAAATTCCAAATCAATCGGCAAAGAAGGAATCCCACTTGAATTGGGTTGGGGGCCGGGGGCGGAGATGAGTCAGTAAAGAGAATGAGACTAAATCGATTAATAGTCATTAAATGGCATTTAACAAGTACTCACTGTGTGCCGAGCCCTGTACTAAACGCTTCCTAAAGTCCAAGTGCAGTAGTAAAGGATAACTCATACAATCAGAGAGACTAAGACACAATGATGTAAACTTTGGTCTGTTCTCCATTTTCCCTGATCATTTCAAATCAGCATCTTGTGAGCAGAGAATGTTTCTACCAACCCTGTTATATTGTATGCTCCCAAATGCTTAGTACAGTGCTCTGCATATTGTAAGTACTCAATAAATATTGATTGATTGATTGATCCAGGACCTCCATTAAACCTAAACTAATATAAGGTTGGGACTTTAAATTCAGGTACCAGGACTAGATTTCCACACTGCATTTCCCTCATGTTTGAAACTGAATGTTACAAAATTGCTTTAATCAATCAATCTTATTTATTGAGAACTTACTGTATGCAGAGCAACTGTACTAAGAACTTGAGAGAGTACAACAGAGCAGAGTTGGCAGACAAGTTCCCTGCTCACAAGGAGTTTACAGCTCCAGCTTGGGAGTACTAGCAATGGGAGACCATGGATATCAAAGACTCTGGTGTGAGGATAGGCACTGATACCCCTTGAGTGTCCATTCTAAGCCATAAGGAAAGAAATGGAGACTGAGAGTCATGGGGCAGCTGTTCAAGGTCCCTCACCAAATATCAGAGGTTAAGCTGGCAAAGGAAGTCTCAGATTGGCTTCATCCTGCCTCCCACCCACTGCCCCACAGACATATCAGCCCAGGCCGGGTTTCCCAAGAAGATACCCTGCTCGGGGGAAGGAGGAGGCCCAAATAAGTAACTCCACCGTGGGATGGTGGAGTGGTCAATGTGGATGCTGCAGGGCCTCCCCTGGGGTCAGAGTAGCATTATTTCCAAGGCGAGCCTATTGCCACAATCCAACGACTAGGGTTTCCACCTCAGTTGCTGACTCCTTTACCTCACCAGTATCTGGAAACCTTTCCAAAGGTGGAATATTTTTTTTTATAGTATTTGTTAAGCACCTACTATGGGCCAGGCACTATACTAAACCCTGGGATAGATACAAGTTAATCATCTTGTAAACATTTCCTCACCCACATGAGGCTCACAGTCTTGATCCCCATTTTTGCAATTTTTGCAAATTTTTGCACAGTCTTAATCTTGGTAGATAGGAGGAAAGAACTGATAGGCAGTGCAGAACTGAAGACAAGACTTACCCTGCCATACCTATCACAACATCACCATTTCAGGCTCTTGGGGGAGTTCCAGTCACCACTTCTGGACAGAGCCCATACTCAGCAGTGGGGAGGATTACAGGGGCAAACCAGAGGACTCCTTCCATCAGAGAAGTGACAAACACAAATATGCAGATACAAAAGCAGTGCAAAAGGATGTCAAAGGCAAAGAACAAAAAAGGTGCATGTGTAACACAGCACCGCTTTAGGTCCATAAAGAGGCACCCACTCAATTTCATAATTTTATCATCAGAAATCTAGATTCCTAATTGGTCTCATTGTATCTCTCAGATCTCCCCTAATCTAGAGCTAGGCTACATTTCCACCTTCTGCCCACATCACCAGAATAATACCATTTTACCCCTCCAGATTCCAAGTTATATCTTTACCCAGTGACCCAGAGTAAAATGCATTTCCTCTCCTTCCTTAGAGCCAATAGCCAGGAGGTAAAGAATTTGGGAAAACATTTCATTGGGACCCAGAACCCAGCAACAAGTTGGGAATCTATTCTATACTAGATGGAAGAGGGTGAGAGACCTCTCCAGAATAGACGGCTACACTGAAGGCTAGGAAGGACAATTGGCCTTAAAGGATGGCAAGGATGGGCAACTTATTATAATGTGTCCATTGTGCAGGAGGACTGGTGGGTCACCAAAGTAACTTCCAACTCTAAGGAGGATTTGAGCATTAACATCAGACTTTATAGAGAAGTGTGCCTTTCTTTTATGCCTATTAAACAATAGTATCTCTAATAAAGTTTTAGAAAAACACAATCCAATGGACACACCACCACCATAGTTTCACTAATCTGAAAAGGTTCACTGAACAGGTCAATGAGCATGAGGATAAAGAGGTACCAGTACATAGAATATTAATTTGGACTTTCAAAAGCATTCATGAGATTGGGAGGAATCCTTGTTATGGATAGAAAATACGTGACATTGAAAAATGTAAGCAGACCCAATTCAGTTTTGCTGTATGGTTAGAATATTTGTGGCTTTCATTTTCATTCTTATTTGTACAGTTTAAAAAAAATTGCTTCTGTATAAATTGCTTCAACTTAAAGAAGGTCAAAATGAATTAATACAGAGAAAAATTGTTAAATACCAAGGAACTGGCTACTTGGGGGAGAAGATTCAAATGACAAAAAATAAAGTCAATCAATCAGTAGTATTCATAGAGCACTTAATGGGAGTAGCACAGTATGCTAAAGCAGTTGGGAAAGCACACAGAATCAAAAGACACAATCCTTTCCCTCAAGAAACTTACATTCAAAGTCATTCAAAAGAGATTCTTATTAGGTAGTCTTAGAATTTGGGGATGGCTCAATGGAGTAGGTGAGAGAGTTTTCTAAGAGAGGACCTTTCTAAGTTTTAAATAACAGGCTTCTGAAAAAAACCCTGAAATCTAGACATCTTTCATTTACATTGTAGGGTTACACTCAAAACATTGGACAGAAGGACCTGCTGGCTTTCTGAAGTGATGTCACCTCATTACTAAAAAACCCAGCCATGACACAAGGGGCAGCCTTCCGAAGCACTTAAGAATTAGCAAAACAGTAATTCTTCCAGGCTCTGATGCAGAATCACTTCTTAAATGCACCATAAAATATCTGTATCCAGCCTAAGGACTATATACCAAGAGACAGGTCAACCAAAAGAAACATTAGGAGATGTGGAGGATATTTCCCTAAACACCGGATTTAAATGAATTTATTTTTTTATCCTGTACTAAATTGGATAAACATAATTAATTCCACTGGGACTGCGGAGAGGATGCTGAACCATGTCTTAAATGAGAAATTAATCTTAATACCTGCACTTAACAATTACCCGGAACACGATTTACAAAATTCTATAGGCTTTTCTCTTTTACACATCTACATTCTCCCCAAAGCATCTGTAGGCTACAGAATATTATCAGACAACTAATACATCCCAATCAGAGTGAATTTATTTATAGACAACGCTCTTTTTGCAATGTTAGATGCCTCATTAACTTGATTCAGCTTGCGCATAGCAAAAATATTCCCTCCCTCTTCAGATTTTTGATAGAGTGAATTATAATTTCTTGTCTCATTCGTTATAACCCTTAGCTTGGAGGACATTTCAGAACTGGATAATGCTACTTTATATGAATCCCAAATTACTTGTCCTGGATGATCTACACTCCTCTTTTTCATTCCTTTTATGGAGAGATATGAAATGATAGAGTGACCTTTCTCACGTAATCCATGGAACAGTCAAAGTTTTCTCCTAAAAGATTTATACTGCTATGTACTACTACTTCTAGCCACTTTTGCTGGAAAATTGAAATCATCAGGCACTATGTAAGTAGGAAAACCAAATTAAAACAGTACACTGGATCTGGTTCTATTTGCATTGTTGTTCTTATTGCTTCTGATTTTAGAAAAAAGTTGATTTTCAAAAATTTATTTGAATGCTAAAATAACCTATTGAAGATCCCCTAGGTTCTCCTCAGAGCAGACTCCCTTTTCTTTCCTGGAAAAAGAACTCTAAACCTACCCAAAACAGAAGAATGCCTCTATCCTCAGGTCTCTTCACATTTGGAAGGGGAATCCTGTAGATTCAACACATTTGCCCCCAGAGACATTAATTAACAGAGCAGAGCTCTGGGGGGTAGGGGAAAATCTTGCTGGATTTTCATCAAGAAGACTGGGAAGATCATGTAGATTCATCACTAGCAGTGTCTTGTTGTTCATCTCAAAGGATTCTTCCAGGGGTACTCAAAGGATTTTCTTCTAATATAGGCACTTCTTATACTGTCAACCTCACAGCTCAAATCCATCACCGTAGCTCACCTTGAAAAGACCAGAGAAATGCAAGGTAGATCTCAACCACTCTGCCTGACTTTGCCCACGTGGAAACTTTCTGGAAAGGATGGACTATTTCACCAGACAAATCCTGTTCTCATGCATGCCACCTCCATCTTTTTCTATGACTGTGTCCGTGTGTGAATAAAGAGAAAATAAAGTGCCCTGTTTTCGAAAATGATCCTGGGAGATATGTTTCTGCTCCTTGAACTTTTAAGAAGATAATAAAGGCTTCCTATATTCTACGTTTGGAGTACAGATGAGATATTCAGATCAGTCAGTCCCTTTCCCACATGGTGCTCACAATAAAAAAACGGATGGAAGCAGGTATTTTGTCCCTATTAAATTGACCTGCCCATGGCTACACTGCAGGCCAGTGGCAGAGTAGAGTCCAGGACCTGATTTTCTCAGTTGTACTGTCTCCTAGATCCCGTGCTCACCACTTAGCTCTGCTGCCTCTCTTTTGTTTTCTAGTTCACCCAGTTCTCATGCAATATTGGGGTGCTCTTGGAGAACCACGTATTAAGGGAAATTTGTGTTTCGTGCTCACCCCATATCTGCTGCTATATGTGCCCACAGTACTTCTTGTGTGACCAGGTTGTGCCATATCCAGGCAGATGAACCCTGTTGGAAAAATGTTCCTTTAGACCACTGCCAAATTCTATCCAAAGCACACAGTGAAATCACATGTTCTGTCAAACTGGCTGTACTTTGGGCCATCCAAATAAATCATGCTCCTTAATTTCAGCATAAGAAGCCGGGTCACCTAGTGTATAGAGGGAATCAGAAGGACCTGGGTTTTAATCCTCGCTCTGCAAATTGTCTGCTGTGTGACCTTGAGTAAGTTGTTTAAATTCTCTGAGCCTCAATTACCTCATCTGTAAAATGGGGATGAATACTGTGAGGCCCTAGTGGGACATGGACTGTATTCAACCTCATTAGCTTGTATTGATCTCAGCGATTAATACAGTTCCTGGCACATAGTTAGTGCTTAATAAAATATCATAAAAAAATATTGCCTACCAGCACTGTGATAAAATTGACCCCTTGTGCATTTCGGTGAATGCAGGTAATATATCTGTTTATAGTAGGCTACCACCAAACTAAATCATATTCCATATAAAATATAAATAGTTCTTATGCCAGCCTATAGTCCTATGGCAATTTGCTCATATAAATGTTATTCCTAAGGATTAAAGTAAAAGAGGTTGTTACCAACATGGTAAGGTATCTGAGTATGTGTGAGCCTATCAAGCAGTGTTGGGGATTTCGGATGTTTTGTATGTTGATACCTGAGAAGACAGTAGCCAGTGTTGGTTCTGCAAAGAATCACCAAGATGGTCTCACTACTTTTATGAACTCATTTTCTGAGCAGCAACTTCAGAAGCAGTGCTTAAATAAGAATGATTTTGTCCTTGAATGAGATCACAGAATTTTGGAGACAGTGGGACCCAGTGGAAAGAATCTAGTAGCACAAGTCAGAGGCCCCGGGTTCTGGTCTCAGCTCTGCTACTGACTTGCTGTGTGACTTTGGGAAGATCACAACTTCTCTGTGCTTCTGTTTCCTCATCTGCAAAACGGAGATATTATTACCTGCCTCTCCTCATATCATAGGGATGTTGTGAAGGCAAAATGAGACAAAAAATGTCAAAACTGCTTTGCAAAAATGAAAGTCTCATTCAAATTCTGGATATTAGGAACTTCCCAGGGACTTCCATGTTGGATTTGATCATCTCAGATTATTTGTCCACTGTTGTATCCTGGAATTCCAGTTCACTTCCCATGGAGGAAAATGAAATGCTGGCTTTGACAGAGCATTAGGGGGGTTGGGGTAGTTAATCAGTCCATAGTCTTTATTTGGGGCTTACTTACCGCAGAACACTATATTAAACACTAGGGAGAGTACAGTAGCTTAGTAGACACTATCCCTGCTCTCAAGGAATTTACAATCTAGGAGATTTTAAGATAAATTTTAAACAATATAGTTTACAATCTGGTGGGGAAGAGAATGTGTTCTGGACTTAATAGGTCAGTTTCCCCGTTATGACTCCTTTCTAAGTAGAGATGGGTGACTGACCAGGAAGCTGGTATTGGTTGGCAGGGTAAGGACGTGGATCTGTGTGTTTGTTTTTAGCTTTGATTCTTGCTCCTTTTGTACTCTCCCAGTCACTAAGTATTTACAGGAACAGCATGGCCTAGTGGAAAGAGCCCAGACCTGGAAGTCAGAGAACCTGGATTCTAATTGCTGCTTTGCCACTTGTCTACTATGTGACCTTGGGCAAATCACTCAAATTCTCTGTGCCTCAGTTCCCTCATATTCAAAATGGGGATTCAGTATCTGTTGTCCCTCCTACTTAGACTGTAAGTCCCACGTGAGATCTGATTATCTTATATCTACCCCGGCATTTAGTACAGTGCTTGGCATATAGTTAAGTGCTTCACAAAAGCCATAATAATTATTATTACAATGCTTTACAGTCAGTGGGTGCTTAATAAATACCACAGATTGACTGATTTACCTGTAAAACCCAACCAGTGTTGTTTCAGCCTGCATCTAGCAATTCAAATTCAGAGGACAAAATGCACGGTGACACCCTGTAAGAATCCATTCATTTCAGGTGACCTTAGTGCCAGATCACTCTAAGATCAAGCTTCTAGGATTCCTTCAAACTACAAAGTTTGCCATATCCCTGACCCAGAGTGTACCACTTCTTCTTATCCTGGTTCTGTTCAGCTGTGGGAGGCTGCTTCCCTTGACTAGCTTATAATCAGCTTGAAGCATGCAACTGACTCATTTCTGGAAATGTGGAGGCTGCTCTGTCTCTTCTTTTAGTACCTGATTGCTTTGGACTTTCTCTGCTGCCTCCTTTCTCCGTGAGTTAACTTTCCTGGTGTTTCCTTAACTTTAGGCAACATAGAGCCCAGTTTATCCAAAGCCTCCTTTCCCACTTCTAGGCTTCCCAACAAGCAAACTGTACTGCCAACACACTTCTCTTGAACTCCCTTAAGCATTCAGTGCAGGACTCAGCACACAGGAGGTGTCTAGTACACAGTGTTTTGCACCTCTGCACCTTCAGGTGTGCTCCTAGTAAGTTCTGAGTTGTGTCGTAACTAGTAGATGTTCAGCCCAGTTCTCTGCTCATAGTAAGCCTTTAGTAGAGCAAAATGCTGTGCTATGCAAGCAGTAGGTGCTCATTAAGTTCTACTGATTGATTTTTCAAGGAACATACACATGCTGCAAAATTGCACTAGAAGGAAGTGAACTGGCAACAGAGATTTTTATCAATTTCTCGACTCATCAATACCTCTTTGGAAGTCACTTGAGACTTCTTTCACTGTACCTGAAGGGGAAGGTTCATTTGCTCCCTGAAATACTATTAATGGATCACATACTCCAGAAGTGAAGCTTCTTGAAGCTCCTAAACTGCATACTTTGGGGTTTTATTTCCACCTTGTAAATTATTGTTCTACCAAATTAAGTACGCTCTCCTTTCCTCCTCTCAAAGATTGCCTTATGCTTGGAATTTCCTGTTCCTTGAGCATCCTTGAGCATTGCTATCCTGAATGAACTTCCTGAGAATTCCATCTGGGGAAAAACCCTACAGTTCTGCTTGGTTTGATACAGGAATTATCGGTCAATAGGCAACTCTCCAAGGTCATATTGGTGGAAGAACAAAATTACAGTCTAGGAGCTATTTTTGTAGTAACTTAAAAGGACAAGGATAAGGTTTAGCCTCTTGAACTCCATTCTTAAAGAAGATTTAGTTCAGGAAGGAAGAGAAGATGAAAGGAGAGGGAAAAACTACAACATGCCTACCCACCCTGAACTGGAGTGTAGTTTCTCTCCCTAATAATGCCTTTAGAAAAAAATCTTGGCTTGAGGGATGTCATGATCCCATTAAGATTGTTATACCTCCTGACCTTTTCCAGTTCTTGTATTTTTAATGTTAAAGATATAGAAATTAAATGTTTGAAACAATATTTGCTCTAAAGGTGTGACTAGAACAGATTATTATTTTTACTGGCATCATTATCATTATTAGTACTAACATTTATTAAGCCCTTACAAATGTGCAAAGCCCTTTGTTCATCTATTCATAACTCATATTCATAAGGGCACATATACTTCCAGGAACATGTGCTTAATATCTCTAGCAGCACATATGTAGAAAGATCCTTTTTGCATGTTTTAATAAACATTTTTGTACCTGGTACAATTAGTTTCATCTGAACCATTACTTATTATATATGACATATATATGCATGTCTAGAACAAAGAAATTAATCACAAATTTCAGTTCTCCACTTGAAAAATATTTTATTGCAAGAGTCATCCCAGGTCAGGCTCACAGTTTTTATTATTTTGAAAATTTGTCAAAAAGATAAAAATTTTGGTTGCTTAATGTAATGAATAGGTGACTTGCATAATGCAATTTTCACAGATGAAGGAAAGCATAAGTTCACATTTTTGCATTCAGAAAAAAATATGAGCTAACTCAATAAGGATAAGCAATATTAACTTTAAGGAGTTAATCATCAGAGTGAATGAGAGAAAATAGTGTAATTAGCAGTATATGAAGGTAGTCATTAAGGTGAACCAAGACACAAAATATAGTTTGCAATATATTGTAAACAAAAGTCAAAGTTCCCATAGCAACACAAACTTTCCCCCAATGCACAAAATGGTAACATTTTGAATTACCAGTTAAGCATTTAAATATACACTCTATATGTATGAATGTGTCATTTCCGTGAGTTAGTGTTGCTCTAAGAGCATAATAATAATAATAGTATTTGTTAAGTGCTTACTATTTGCCGAGCACTGTTCTAAACACTGGGGAAGATACTTGGTAATCAGGTTGTCCCACATGGAACTCACAGTCTTAATCCCCGTTTTAAAGATGAGGTACTGAAGCACAGAGAAGTTAAGTGGCTTGTCCAAGGTCACACAGCAGACAACTGGCAGAGCCGGGATTAGAACCCACATCCTCTGACTCCCAAGCCTGTGCTCTTTCCACTGAGCCACGCTGCTTCTCTAAGAACATTATGGGACGGCAATGTGCGTGCTAACTCTGTTGTACTGTATTTCCCATGCATTTAGTACAGTGCTCTGCACAATGTAAGTACTTAATAAATGCCATTGATTGGCTGATTAAGGATTATACATGTAGACTTCTGAGTGTCTAAATGTGCAGCTCTCATATCAAACTGTTGGTGTTACCTAACCTTTTAGGTACTTATTAATCTTCCTAATGGCTGGGTTTATAAGCGTATTTATTATTTAAAGTTGTATATTTTATGACTGATGATAGATATACTATGTGGTGCAAAGAAATTCATTCTTAAATTCTTAAAACCCATGATAATATAATCCATTGTTATCAAATTTAAGGGCTTAAAAGTTAAAGGAATTAAAGTTTCGGTAACCACCTTGGCCCTAATGCTGATTCTTTTCATATACGTAACTATCAGTACATACTGTCTTCTTGTATTTTCTTCTGATATTTGTTCACTCAAATTTATACCTAATCACTGCTTAAGCAGATTTGCTCTAGATTCTTGCTTGAACGTTTGTTTACAACCTAATTTACAGTTGCTTTGAGAGTTCATCCTCACAACCCCCTTGTGAGCCCAGTGGTGGCTACTATTATTACTCTAATTTTACATCTAAGAAGTAAGCCACAGATTTCCCCCACACCCCCAAGGTCACACTGAGGAAAATACCAAAATTGGCCCTTAGGGCAGTTACTTGAGGCTGTAGCTACGTAACCACCCTCTTCTCCGGATAAACAAAGAGAAAGCGCACTTGAGTTCGTTAGCATATTTAGACTGCTTATCATCTGGAGAAACTCTAGGACTCTGGAAGGAAAATTAAGAATAGGTTTTGCAGCAAATTTGGATTCTACCAAAATCCTGTAGGTTCTCTGTTTTAAATGGAACTTGACTCTCTGGAGGCTTAAATTATTGACATTTGACAAAACACAACCCCATTGTACATTGGGCGGGGAAGAGGTTTATGGGGGCTTTCAGGTGTTCCCAGGCCTCCTGTAATTTCAATGTTCTCAAGTGTTTATCTCCATTGGAATTGCATTCCTGAAAAGATGCTGGATCAATTCCTAAGTTGGGGTAAGTGTGAAGTTTCAAAAGTAAGCCACTTCAGAATTATCAAGTCATCAGATGGCATGTGAAAAGACTCTCAACATGTGTTTGAGTATGAACATGGTGGGTCATTTTCCTATATTCAGGGAGTAGACTAGAGAATTTGGGTCAAGAATGTCAGATTTCGTTTTGTAGCATACCCACTGAGGAGGCATTTATGTCCCAAAAGAAGGGGAGGAGAGGTGAGATGACCTGACACCCAGGATAAGGGCTGAAACCTCATCAAAAGCAGTGACTGTTATGTAAGAGGTCAGAGTAATTTAAACTTCTCACTTTTAAATGCCCCAGAATTAGATCCTGGGGGGTTAAATGGTTTCCTTCATATTGTTGTTCAAATGGGAAGTAAATAATGCCAGAATATATGGCTTTACCCCTAGTTAATATGTCTGATTTCAGGGGGAAAAAATCATCCCTCTAAAAAATGATAAAATATTCAAGTTTTCCTCCATAAAGGTAATATTTTTTGTCTGAGTCAACATACTTTACCATTTTTAAACTTTCCTCATCATATTTTTGACAGCAGGTTTTCCAATTTTGACAGCTTTTAAAAAGTAATTTTAACAGACGAGTGATTTCTCTTCTAAGCAAAGTCAGATTGTGTGAAATGTCAATGTAAAAACTATACACTCTGACACATAATCATTTTTATTTGAATTTACTTATTAATTTTGCTTGCTCTTGCTAATAAAACATAAGTGCTTAGCTAATTGTGTTGCTTATTGAATTTTTTAAGAATTTTAAAACTGTATTCTTATGACTTCTATCTACCAAAATTGGTTAACCTTATTTAGAGAGTTGGGGGAATTAGCATCACAATTGGTAATGTCAGCAAAATGGCCAAAGTAGTTCTGAGGATCCCGAAGAAGCTGCACAACTGAAAGAAAGTGAAGATGTGGCAACTTCTCTTACAATTCAAACAAATTCTCCCTCCCTGCTTCTGCTTAAAGGACCTGGATCCCTCTTAGTGAGAAACATTGCTTTCGTTTCCCCCTTATACTGGTTCAACCCTTCTTTGTGTGATAAACACCCTCCCCTTAGCCCTGAAAGAGTTTCCTGAGAACAAAGTAGTTCCCGGAAAATGCGGATAAAAATTCCATCAATTCACTTTAATAAAAAGCCTCATCTATGACTTTTCTGGAGAAATCATTTAAAGTCCTTTTGGGTCTGACACTACATTGAGGATGCTGAAAATGAGTAATTTTTATCAACTCTCAGTGGATGTGGAACAAGATAGGGAAGATTTAGAGAGAAAGCTTGAAATCTCTGTTTTTATGGGATCCTTGACAAGTTGGTTAAATAAAAAACGTTTTTCCCAGATTTAGTGTCTTACATAATCAACTCTTTCCTTTTACTGGGTGGAGCTGGGTTTTCTGGCCTTTCAGGAACCACAACTCTTTCTCCACTCACTCCTCTGAGTCAGAGGGAAAATGTCACTGTAGACAGGTCATTTCAAGGCAGCTGGTATTACTCAGTAAATCAGGGATATTCTGCTCTGCTAGGGATTTGTAGTGATGAATCCATTTAATCTATATCCATATCATTCAGTCAAGTAAATCATTTTGTTTCCTGAATTTCCTAAATTGGTTGGCTGACTAGACAGCCCCTACTGGTCAGCCTAGCCTGTAGAGATGTGCCTAAAGCTTCAGAATGTCAATCTATTATATTCATTAAGCACTTACTGTGTGCATAGTACTGTACTAAATGCTTGGGAAATACAATTGTTGGTTAAATTGTAACTGTTTTTAAAAGAAGACAGTGAATCTCAAAGAATAGTTACAGTACTTCGGGTAGGATGCTTTCATTTCTAGCTCAAACCCAGTTGAGTTTGAGAGACCTTGCAATACCACAGGCTCAAAGGATGAACCTTGGATATTTTACGATGGAAAGAGAGAGAATCACATCTTGCTTGTCATGATAAAAAAAAAAAATGGTGTGAAACCCTTATCCCAGAAATGTGTTCATTTAAGTTTACTCTTCTCCCCTACCAAAAAAATCAGAGTCTTCAGATCTTAATGGGGAAGGTAAATAGGCTTCGTTCTAGAAAAAGGGAAACTGGAAATCTCAGAACCAAATTTTGGAGGGTCAAAAATGAGAGAAGGCAACTCAAAAGGAGAATAAGATGATTAAGCACAGAAAAAGAAATGGAGAGAAGGAATCAAAGCTGGCTCAACCATATTGACAAACTCAATGATTACCTTTCAGTTAACAGCACCTCCCTTCTCCTTCTGACTCCTGTTTTTCACCATGTAGTTCAGCATGCGCCCATCTGCCTTTTACTTCCTACCTCAGCTTTGCCCAACAGAAATACCATGGCTCTGATACCAATCATAGTTTCTACTGTAGGACCCATTATCTCCTCAAATTACCACAGTAAAGTTCAGCTGATGATACTGTGCTGTAACACCGTCACCCAGAAGGCAGTTGCTTTGGGAGTGGATGTGGCCTTCTCTCTCACATTAACCAGTTATTTCCCAGAATTCCTGCTGGCACTGCCCATTTCAAGGAATTCTCTAGGTGGTTCTTTGGCTAGAAATCTTCATCCCAGATAGCTTAATCCCAGCAGGCATTCTTCTACTTGCAGATCCAGAAAAAAAACCCAAACCCAGGTCTTCTGATTCCCAAATCTGTGTACTATCCCTGGATCAACAGCAGGGGTACTAAGCCACATGGCTTCACTAAAGCGGTAGAGGCCAGAACTGATAAAGGCCAGGTGATTAGACCTAAATTATAAACTCCACTGGATTGTAAACTACTTGAAGCAGGGATCACATCAACTAACTCTACTGTACTCTCTCTAGGGCTTACTATGGTGCTCTGAACAGAATAAAACACTCAATAAATGTTCTTGATTGATTTGGAGGATAAGTAAAAAGTAACTGTAGTTGATTCATAGAATGAGCAGAAGTCACTTAAATCCCTGCCTCCCCCTGGGTCTGTTTGTCCTAACTGGAGAAGGCAACCTCAGTTTACCACACTTAGTGCTGGGCAGTGGCTGGAGTAGGAGACAAGTCGGGTGGACAGAGCACAGGCCTGGGAGTCAGAAGATTATGGGTTCTAATTCTGATCCACCACTTGTCTGCTGTGTGACCTTGAGCAAGTTGCTTAACTTCTCTGTGCCTTAGTTGCCAGATCTGTAAAATGGGATTAAGACTGTGAGCCCCACAGGGGATATGGACTGTGTCCAACCTGCTTACCTAGTATCTACCCCACTGCTTAAAACAGTACTTGGCACATAATTAGCACTTAAAATACCATAATAATAATAATAATTAAGGATCTGGAAGAACAAAGTGATGTGGAAGAACAGGACCGCCATTGAGGAGAAAACAAGAGTCTAAAGAAAGAACCTGGGCTCCCTGAGAGATAAAGTTAGAGGAAGGTGGAGAAAGAGAGATGGAATTTATTTTGCATTGGAAATTAGCTCCAAGTTTGCCATTGGTCAGGTCACTGTTTATGAATCTTTGGAGAGGGATGTTTTAGGCAACAGGGGGCAAGTGGCACGTAGATGGAGAGTTAGATAGGACACACAATATTTTATAGTCATACTATACAACTACATTCTTAGAGCCTCAGAACTGTTCTTAGAACATGATTGCCTCTTAGAGACCCCTGGCCACCACCTGAGGTAACATTATGTCCAATTGCTAGTCCAACTGGAGTGATCTGTGAATGTTTAAATGACCCTTGCAAGACTCCATCAGGAACAGAGGTAGCAATTAACTTCATTTTTGAGGTAGGGAAGGAGAGATTAAATGTTTCTACATCTGGTGCTTTTCCCACCAAGCTGGACTACATAGGATACACGTCTTTGGGGGAGTGAGGTGGCAGGGGCCGCTCTTGGACTTGATAATATAGGACCCAGGCAATTAGCTGGAAATTTGAACTTGGTTAAATGTTATTTTCCAAAAGAAACATTTCTTCATTCATTAACTGTCTAAATTGTTCTTTTTAGCTCAGGAATCTCAGAGACCGGTTCTTCAGTCCATTAAATCCATGAAATCACCAACGCAGGGTAATTCTCATTTACTGCAGGATGCTTCATTTCAGTCACAAGTTCTACCAAGTTCTGTGATGCCCTAATGGGCCCAAATGATGGGAAGGACTCTATGAGTACCCTCCGGAATATTTATTCCTTAAAAACTGGTGTTGCTTCAGATTTAAACTTTGTTGTGCAAAAGCATATCTATTTCCCTCTTAGCCATAAGAGTTGCCTGAAGGTGGGCCATTCCAGCAGAGTGGAAAGTTTAAAATGCTTAAAATTAAAAGCGATGAATCTAAATTATTCCTAAGAGTGCACATAATTCAGTTCTTCATTAACTTAATTGTTTTCCAACAAAAGTAAAATGAGAATATGCAAATGAAATATTGTGTCAATAGTTGAAAGAAATATTCATTTAATGTTGGAAGAGTTTCCCAAGAAATCTTGTTCATTTATGTTGGGAGATTTTTTTTTGTTTGTCTCTATTTGTTCAAAACATAATACAATTGTGAGACCCACTGCCTGCTGGCAAAGTTGGAATAGCTGTCAGCAGGAAATGGCAAACTAATAATAAGTGGTGGTAAAATATTTATATTATAGTTTACTGGAGAACTGAATGCAGTTTTCTATTTCATTTCTGCTTGAGGCACTCCAAAGAAATATATTTGTGCCCCAAAATGAAAGGATAGAATTCTAAGCACTAGGACAACTTATCTTTCAGCTCTCCTCCAGAGAAATCAAAGATTAACAATAATAAAGTCTTCAACTAGTTCCAATTTAAGAAATTTTAACTGAGGTACAGAATGCAGTAATTAGCAGCATCTCACATTCAGTGTTATTGGACACTAGTCTGATGGATCAAACACTTTTGTACGTGGCCTTTTTATTTAGCTGCTGGCTCATAATTTTCAATAACAGTGCTGTTCAGGCAGAGGGAGGGGTGGTCTAGTGATGTTCAAGTACAACACTGTGTTTATGTACTCCCCAAAGTGTATCAAAGCTCAGATCCACAGAAATAAAAGAAAAGTCAAACAAAACAAGCATTAGACTGCGTAAAATAAGGTATGGACAAGGCAAACAGGTGAGGCATTGTTTAGGTGGCTAAGGTAGATCAATATCTATTCTTGCAAGGCAGGAATCCTGCCTGCTTTCTTCTGGCACTACGCAGATCATCTTACGGCTTGCAGACAGACTGTCGCCTCAGCCCAACTGACAGACAACCTATTTCACCCCTGAAAAAATCATACCCATCTTCATTCTTTGTGGTTCACTGGGGGAAAGAAAATGCCAACATGAAATAAAACAGAATATGCACATCAAGTAACAGCATACTTGGGCAATTATCACAGAATATATTTTAAGTTTTTCTTGTCATATTAACTGAATGAATTGCAAGTATATGCATGTGTCAATGTGTGTGTGTATCAATGAGGACGATTGAGAGAACATGGGTAGGTACGTATACAGATGCCATTATCAGAAGATAGCAGACTGCCTTTTAGAGCTTCTGCAAACATATATCTGACGTGTTGCTTCAGTTGTTCTGCCCATCAGTCAGGTTTTGAATAAATTACAGAGCTAGGAAATGGATGTTGATGGTGGTGGTTGACATAGCAAGCAACCATGTACATTTACAAACTTGATTCCAGGTTTAAAGAGGGCCGCTTGAAAATTATTTCATAAATGTGTTGGGTTTTCTTATTGGACCATGAAACAAGAGCTAGGTGGTGGGTTCTCAGCCCTGAGTCGAGCAGCTCAGCCACCTTTGCCTACCAAGAGACCTACTTGAGTAATGAATCATAGCAAACTCCCATTCACTTTAGGCTATCTAAGAAATTATATTACCCAGGCCTGTAGGTTCTCTTCTGTGATCTCAGGGAGGAGCCCTGCTCGGGATTTGTTCTTTAACTAAAGCTAATATTGTTCCCATTGTAATTCTTCATCTCATATACATTTCCAAATATCCTGCATTCTGTCCACATTTTCACGTGAAAACCATCTGACCTGTTTCTATTTTACTTTATATTCTGAAATGATTTACTTACAATTACATCTTAATATGAACAGTTTTAAAATTCACCTCTACATCCTTATTTTAAAGGCGGTAGTAAAGCATTCTGTCTTAATCTCCAAAGTGGAAAAGGTCACCTTTTGTATACTGATACATATCATATCTCCGAGTATTGAGAACAAGTGTGTTTTCCTCAGTGCTATGGCTGAAGTTAAACTTATATTGTAACCATTTTTTTCTACCTACCTCCTTATGGTGGAGGAAATGTAATTTACTTGTCAGATTGAAATGTTTGATATAAATCTTTATCCTTTCTTTCAAACAAGTATTTCTGAAACATTATATTATAAACAACTGGCATGTTTAATTAAACAACCACTTTATTCCCAACTGAACAAGAGGGTATGATTATATTAATTTAATAGGAAGACATGTGACCAGATTTTAAAGAAAACATTTTCAACTCAACAAGAAGGTATGATTATATTAATTTAATAGCAAGACATGTGACCAGAATTTAAACAAAATATTTGAAGCTTCTATCTTTACAAATATCAAGAAGAGTTTTCTTTGGAAGATTTTGAAATTAATCTGATTTACAAAATATTCCTTCCCATTAAAATTTCTTCTTCAAAGTACTAATTGCTTAGCAAAGCAAAATTAAAAAGTCATTTAGCAGTTTACTGTGATGCTGAAAATGTATTTTAAATAAACAACTGTAATTTTATCAAAGCATTCATTTTCCATGTTTTCCTACCTGCTCTTCATAACTACAAGATAATAAATCTTAAGTGTATTAGCACTATTTGATTTTGTAAAGAATGATTAAACAGTGGGGTAAATTTTGTGTCTGAGCTACTATAATGTGAAAGAGATTATTAATTGCAAAGAAAGCATTGCAGAGTCATTATCTGGTTAAAAACAAATGGACATTTTTTTTTCAAAAGTTTCACAGTGAAATCAATAGTTTTGCTGTAATATTTCTATTAAATGGTTGGAATCAGACAAAATTAAAAGTTAAGAATGGAAAGGTACTGACCTAATTAAAGTCATAAACTATTTTTAGAACATGTGTTGGGTTAGGATTCTAATTATCCTTATTGTCTTTGTTTATTGTGTAAACAGATGAAAAACTTTTGATCCAGATGTGACCATTCTATTCTGTTATTCACCTTCCAGGGATCATTGTTTTTCGTTTTTGTTTTTTTTTATCACAGTCTCTCAAGGACCTTCATGTTTTCATTAGAAACCAGTAGTTGAGAAAATACGTCAGATGCTTACATAAAATCTACCATGCAGCAACATGGAAAACTCTAACAACTGTTTTGGATGAAAATGTCTTGAAGTCAACCTACATATAATCGTAATTGACTTGCCGGTGAATTTTAATTAGCATTTAAGTTACACTCTGACATGATTTCAAATGCTAAGAAAAACAGTTTCTCCTTTAGCTACCATATAACTCAGTAATAAAAACAGATATTTTGTCAGATATATTTAAAACTTCACTTTGAAATATTATTCGTGTGTGATAGTCTGTGATACGAACAATTTAGGAGACAAAGATATAGAAGCTATTACCCACAATGAAGTAAACTCAACTGACCCATTAGGATAACATGCCTTTACAGCAGTGATAAAATTACAGGTTTTCTAGAACATTTAAAGTTCTTTCCATAATCAATGTGCTACTCAAAATTACTTTATACAGATGCAAGGCATTCTTTATAATAATTCTGTAAACAAGCAATAATTTATACAGATGGATAGATTATACACTTTTAATTTTAAATTATAAACTACTTGAATTTAATTTCAATCAAAAAGTTAAAATTATTTTCAACTGTTATTATAGAATGGCAATTGTTTTCTATTAAAGATATTTCCATTTTGTAACCACAAGACATCTTTAATAAAAAACAATTACATGTGCTTTTACAATTGAACAAAAGCAATTAACATTAGACAGTATACATCAACTAATTATAAAGAATACAAATTAAATTACAACCTTAGCATCTTTTAGTAGTTTTCAAGTACCCATTGGATATAGATCATTGTTAAAACTCTCTTAGACATCAAAAAGAAATTCAACATCACAGAGTGCAAAAAAGCATAAAGAATATCATAGAACTTAGACTTCAGTTTGTAATAGGTCATACAAACACTTAACTGTGATTTGATTGTAATGATGTATAACCAATTAAATTTGGTGAATTTTTGCAGAATCTATTTGTTTATTGATATATTCTGAGTATGATAGTAATAACCTGAGAAATGGAGTGTCATTCCTTAGACCACATTACTTACACCCTTATTGACAATATATGTGGAATCTTTATATTTCTGTTATTAAATCAAGTATAAGCAGGGTTAACAATATAAACTACTGGGATGCATATTATCTTGAAATTTGAAACTGATCTTTGCTCTTTGCAACCAGATAATTATGTGAACATAAGATGTTAGGCACTAAACAAAAGTGGCTTAGAAATGCACATATTTATTGGCATTATTAATTAGTTGTAAGTGGACATACTCTCTAAGTGGATATAACTTCAGCTGTGACCTAAAATAATCACTTTAGGATGTATTTTAATAGTGGATGATACCCCAAATAAATTGCTTTGATCTGGATATACTCCAAACAGATCACATTGTAAGTTTTTGTTATCCCTCTAATGAAAGGCATAAAAACACATTGCTGCTCATAATTTCACATATACAGATTATTCCATGTAATAAGAATGTTAATCATTCATGACCATTATATAAAGTCCTGAAATTACTCATAAGGGGACTTTTTTTGCCTATGGTATTTTTAAGCATTTACTATGTGTCTAGCACCATTCTAAGCACTGGGGTAGGTTCAAGTTAATCAGGTCAGACACAGTCCCTGTCCCACATGGATCATGGTCTAAGCAGGCAGGAGAAAATGAATATTGAATCCCCATTTTGCAATTGAGGAAACAGGCACAGAGAAGTCAAGTGACTTGACCATGGTCACACAGCAAGCAAATGGTGGAACCAGCATGGCCTGGTGGACAGAGCGTGGGCCTGGGAGTCAGAGACCTAGGTTCTAATCCCAGATCTGTCAGTAGACTGCTGTGTGACCTTGGGCAAGTCACTACATTTCTCTGGGCCTCAGCTACTTCATTTGCAACAATAGGGATTGAGACTGTGAGCTTCTTATGGACTTTGACCATATCCATCCTGATTAGCTTGTATCTACCCTAGTCCTTAGGACAGTGCCTGCACATAGTGAGCACTTAACAAATACCAGTGGCAAAAAAAAAAAAAAATGGGAACCAGGCTGTGCTTTATCCCGTAGATAATGCTGCTTCCCTAGCCAAGCCCACAAGGCTTAGTCCTGAATGCTCAACCCTTTCCGACCAGGTTCCTGATCTAAATCCTTCCTAGGATGATTGCCACTGGATGCCTAAAGTGATGGGTTGAGAAATAAATTGAATGTCTAAATCTAGTTCCTCAAGCAACAGAGCAACAACACTGAGTCTCAGTGACGTTTTTAGTGGTTGGACCTGAAATGCCCACCAGCTGAGAGGTCAACTCCTCAATCAGGTTTGAGGCTCCTTTGTCGTGGTAGGAAGAATGTTTAACAAGCCTCATAATTCCATAAAAGAATTTCTGTTTTGAAGACTGTTGATTCAGCCCTGTTCATGGAGCACAATATTCACTTAAAGAAATAGCAAGTAATGAATCAGTATTATTCAAAGCAAGAGCATCGACTCACATCTTCAGGCCTAACTAAGCATTTCACTACTCACAATTTACAGGAATCTGCTCTCAGCAAATATGTGTGTATGTATTACATGTTATATTATTTATATGTGGGAGTATATTTATACATATTAAAGGAATGTAAGGTAATGAAAGAAAATGATAAAAGCAGGGGGAATGTTCATTTGGGGATAATATTTGACACCTTTTCCTGCTCCAAAAAGCAATGAAATGAGATCATTGGTTTGTCCAAGGGAAAAATGAGCCCAGTTTTGCTACTCCATGACCCGCTGTGGACTCCCACAGACTCAAAAACCACAGAATCCGACAGAATCTTCTCGGCAGGAATCCTCTACATGAATGGCTGGCCTGCAGCAGGACGTCAGGCTCAATCTCTGGTTATTAACCATCTTTTCTTGTACCGTATGTGGCGGAGAGATGGCACCTACCTGTTTTTCTGTAAGGTTTGCTAAATGGTCTCTACATTATCTGGGACCGAAGATGAAAATGTTGAAAGGCATCATGAGGCTGCATTTTGGATAAAAGAAAGAACACGAAAATGAGAACTTGCGTAGAGGGTAGAAAAATGATTCCACATGGAGTTAAGTTTCATTTTAAAACCCAGCACAGTCTGAGGCTGCTCCCAGGTTCCAGAAGTCCTGAGTCTGCAGGAGAAGGAGCCTGAAATCATGGTGGGACTAGTTTGGGGGTTCACTGACCTCCAAATGTCCTCTCACTTTCTGTTTTAGGGGTTTCAGGACAGTGAGGGCTACAGTGTTTTGCCTAGGGTTCTATCGCAAGTGTATGCGAGTTGGTGTGTAGGGGTGTGTGTGTGTGTGTGTGTGTGTGTGTGCGCTTGCATAATTCCACCTTTGTGTGGTTGCCTCAAAGACCACACACAGGTATGATGGTGCCCATCAGATGCCCTTTGAGTTGACTTTAACTTGCATTTCCACAAATTTGGCTTTTAAGTGGTGGGGCCAAATCATGAACAAGATTGGACCAGGATCATGTGGATAAGGCCAGACCTGTGTAGAACCCTATATCATCAACTTTTCTGAGTGTTCCCTTCAGTTTCCAAGTCCCATGCTGTCTGAATTATCCCTCAAGGCAAGGTGATGTAATGTGAGGCTGAAATCCCAAAATAGCTCCCTGGGTGCTGCCCTCCCAAGGAACTCAGAAAGGGAAATGTAAATTGACTAAAAAACAGTAGGAGGTGATTGGTAGAAAATCAGGAAGGGAGGTTCAGGAAAATATCTGTAAATTTCAAGGTTTTTGAGGGAGGAAGCAATAGCCCTGTGTAGCTTACCACTGATTCATCCATACTACTCATGCTGGGTGGCCTTAGCAAAGATTTGTTCTCTGGGATTTTCTTTCATCACCACGACTATGAATGGTATAATAATAATAATAATGTTGGTATTTGTTAAGGGCTTACTATGTGCAGAGCACTGTTCTAAGCGCTGGGGTAGATCAGGGGAATCAGGTTGTCCCACGTGGGGCTCACAGTCTTAATCCCCATTTTACAGATGAGGTAACTGAGGCACAGAGAAGTTAAGTGACTTGCCCACAGTCACACAGCTGACAAGTGGCAGAGCCGGGGTTCGAACCCATGATCTCTGACTCCAAAGCCCGTGCTCTTTCCACTGAGCCATGCTGCTTCTCAATGGTATTATTTATAATACTTAAGTACGAAACTCTGTACTAAACACTGGAGTAGTTACCCCCGAATCAATGAATACTGAGCTCCTAGCCTCCAGATGGCTGGGGTGGCATTCCTCTAGCTTTATACTAGATAATCTGGTGTTCAATTAGTCAGTCCCCTTCCCTGAATTGTGGGCACTTGTATTCTTGAGCCAGTCTACCAGAGACTCAAGTTTGAGGGAGAGAAAAGAACAGACACAAAGAACTTTAAAAATGTAGTTCAAGTAACAATGAAAACAAGCTAAGATTCAATTATTTAAAATGTCACTAAATAAGATGATTAAATAGTACTTGGAAGGTACAGTCTTCAGATACCTCAACACTCCAAGAGAACAGTTCTTGGCAATGAACTGCAGCAACTGTCCCGGCACTAGACAAACTGTCCAGGATTCACTCCTGCAGTCTCCAGAGTTCTGATGATATATTTAGGTCAAGCTGATAAAGGAAGTATTATGTATTTAAAGATAGGAAAATAATTGGCAAGAAAGGCTAGATTATTATATCACCCTCTCTTGGCCCAAGTTCCTATAAAGTGGCTATCAAGGTAATTTCTAAATAAGGCAGTTTGCTCTACATTTTCCAGCAATGCTATGATTTGAGGTATAAAATCTTCCCAACCAACAGCTGATTGGAAAATGCAATTCAATCATCCTCTGAGCCTGACCCAGGTTTTTGTGGCTGGCAGTGTTTCTTCAGGATTTACCCTCCCCATTCCTATTACCATCCCCAGATCTTCTCCGGGAAGCCTTCCCACATTCCCCTGCTCTGTCCAAAAACAATGACAGAAAGAGAAAAACTCTCTCTCACTGAACTCCATTCCCCACCTCCTAGCTCCTCTCCACATTCTGAAAGTGTATCTAAGTAAAAGACTCTCTGAGTGTCTACAGGATGGTGGTGAAGGGGTCAATCAATCAATCAATCAATCAATCATATTTATTAAGTGATTACTGTGTGCAGAGCACTTGGGAGAATGCAGTATAACAGAGCTCTCATTTCCTCTTCTCCCACTTCCTTCTACTTTTTCCTAGCACTTGGATTTGCAACCTTTATTTACTCCACCCGCAGCCCCACAGAACTTACGCACATATCTGTAAATTATTTATACTAATGTCTGTCTCTCCCTCTAAATTGTAAGCTCACTGAAGTCAAGGAACTCGTCTACCAACTCTGTTATACTGTTCTTTCCCAAATCTCTACACACAGTAAGCACTCAATAAATATGGTTGATTGATTGTTAGATACATTTTCCCTGCTCACAAGGAGCTCCCACAGGGCAGAGACCCTTCCAGGGGGGAACCTCAACAGAAATACCGTCTTCCAGGACCTTGCCTAAGTGTCCCAGCTGCTCCCCTGAGTGACCTTTCTTTCAGTGGCAAACCTACCCTGATCAGTAAAAACAAGCAGCAATCATGTGCTCCAGAGCACAGAGAGAATCGGTCAGGAATAGCTAGGATATTTTAAAAAGTGATCAAAGATTTGTTTTGCTTGGTGGCAATGCTGGCTTGCTTCGTGGAGGGGAGAGATAAGAGAACAACCCACTCTTTCACATCCTATTTCACAGAGTATGAAGAAATCCAACAGCGGTCAGCTGGAGCTTTCTCAGTGAGGATAATGAGAAAAGTTGTCTTCCTTCTCCTGTTAGGAAGATTCTCCCTTTCAAACTCCTTTGTGCATCTACCCCCATAGTAGCTGCTCTCGTTCTTTGTGGCAAATGGTATATGAATAACTATTTAGCTAAATAAAATTAGAAGGGGTCACCCCAGTGTGAAATGGGTGTGAGTTTGGGCAAGCAAATTGTGTACAGTGAGAATTCTGCCTTTGGCTTAATCACTGCCCTTTAACAAGTCCCCTCCAGTAACTGAAACAGGACTCAATCTTCCCTTCCTTCCACCCCAGTTTTGTGAAGTTCTAGACATTTCTTAACCCAAAAAATGTGTGGCCTAGGTAAAGGGAAGCTTTGACCATCAGGATTACAGAACTCTAGAATATGTTCCCCTTTGTGTGTTGGGGGTGGGTGGTGGTGGCGGTGTGTGCTTGTGTTTTGCGGAAAGGAGATGAAGGGAGGGGTCATGAATGTAAATGGCAATAGCTAAGGAAAGTAGCTTGGGGCATCCAACATCAAGCTGAAGCATCTGGGCCCCAAGATACTCTGGATACTTAGGGATAATAATAATAATAATAATGAATAATAATAATAATATTGTTAAGTATTCACCATATGCCAAACCACTGTATTAAGTGCTGTGGTAGCTACACATTAATCAGGTCCCACTTGGGACTCACAATCTAACTAGGAGAATGAACAGGTGAAAATCCCCATCTTACAGATAAGGGAACCTAGGCACAGAAGTTAAGACTTGCCCGAGGTCACACAACAGACATCTGAAAGAGACAGGATTAGAACTCAGGTCCTCTGACTCCCAGGCCCATGCTCTTTCCACTAGGCCACCCTGCTATTCTGTCAACATCCATCCCCAGGCCAGAAGCCAAAACAGCCCTACCAAGGATAAAGAAAGATTCAATTCATCCTTGCGAGACTGCTAATCAAGGACACACCATTATATTTGATCTGCAATGTTCAATGTTCTTTATGTTCAGTCGTGTCATATGCTTTATGTCTCAATCTGACCAGCTTGCTCTCAATCTTTCATGTGTATATTTTGCTGCTTCTTGGGGCAAATCTCAATACTTCATCCATTTTACCACCTGCGAGTTTCAAGGATTCTACCCATTTGTTAATAATGGCTTGATCTTGGTTTTTCGGGGTCTTTGTTAACATGGGAGCGACCACATTTTAGTTCTTCCCCCCATTTACATGAATGAATCCCCCCAGGAGGCACATGAGAATCTAGCAGTTAGGCTTTCGTGGGACCCGTCTTGCCAATACTCTGATGCATCTACTTCTTCTCTGTAAAATTCTTCTCTAGTCCAACTGTGTTTGCCCACATCTGAAATTCTTGACTGTCTTGTGTGAAAAATTACAGTCATCAGTGAAAAGCATTTATGTGTTCCTTGTCATTAAAATTGATTCCCTTTTCCCAGTTGAGTTTGCACTCTAGCAACTTCAGTGTAGGTGTATACAGTGTCAGTGAAATTGTATCACCTTGTTTGAATCTTTTGTGTAGGTTAATATAAAAGAGACTAGTCAATATTTCATTTTACTAGGAGGTGGCAGGACCTAATGGAGAAAGCATGGGATTGGCCGGAAAAAGATTTGGATCTTAATCCCAGTTTTGATACCAACCTGCTGAAAGACCCTGGGTAAATTATTTAGTCCCTCCTTACCTCAGTTTCTCATTGATAAAATGGGTTGAGAAAAAAATACCTCCTCTTTCTATCTCAGATCTTTTGAGGTCTCTGTGGAGCAAGCACTGTGACTGATATGATTTTTTTTAAATCTACCTCGGGGTTAAAACAGTGTTTGGCACATAGTAAGCTCTTAAAAAATACTCTAACTTTTTATAATTGTACATTCCAAGTGCTTAGTACAGTACTCTGCACATAGTAAGCGCTCAGTAAATACGATTGAATGAATGAAGAATTGCTGCTCATTTACTTTATGTATCTCTACTATCTCTCTATAAAAATAGACTTGATTCCAGTTTCATTCAGAACACTGAAACAGTTTTGAAATCCACACTGAAGAGTTTTTTATAATTAGTGAACATACACAAAAAAGTGGTATGGAATATTCTCTGCTTCTTTTCTGTAAACTAGTAGAAGAGGTGGGTCTGGTTAATTAGGTTTTTGAGAGCCTGGCTTGTTTTCTGCTGGTTTTTCTGGTATCCTGCAATGTGAGGTGATTCCTCATGTGATTTAGAATGACTCGTGTTCAGTCTTAAAAGTAGGTGTGAGAGGAGAGTCACATCTTCTCACATCAATTGTACTGAACATCTTCTGTGTCTCCTTTCTTTAACTACAGTGTTGTCTTCATGTTTTTCCAGGCACTTAGTCCCCAGTTTCTGCATGGATTGTGCAGTAGATGCAGGATGTGACTGACTCATTGCCTACATCCCACCTCTGGCCTGGAACTCCCTCCCCTTCATATCATTGTCCCCAATATCAAAGCCTTATTTAAAGCACAGCTCCTCCAAGAGGCTTTCCATGTTTAATCTCTTATTTCCTCTTCTCCTATTCCCTTTGGCATCACCTTTATGCTTGGATTTTCACCCTTTATTCATTCCACCCTCTGGCCCACAGCACTTATGTACATACCATAATTTATTTATTTATATTAATATCTACTTCCCCCTCTAGACTGTAAGCTACTTGTGGCCAGGGAACATGTTTACCTACTCTGTTATATTGTACTGTCCAAAGCACTTAGTACAATGCTCTGCACACCCTAAGCACTCAATTAATATGATTTACTGATTAATAGATTGGTTCCAAGAAGACTTTTATTGCAAGCTGAATTGTTTCTGACCCAAGGGTGAGCTAGAGTTCTTCCCAGTCGCGCACCAAGCTGCACGTATTCAAAAACACACTCACTCTGCCTACTGCCTTGGGCAAATTCCTGGAGTGACAAACAAGAGGATGGACCATCCCAGGGGCAAGGATTCTGGGGATCATTAGTGTTCTGTGACATCACTAGAGGGTGGGGCTCTAGGTAGGTAAACCATGGGTAACCAATTGGGAAGATTGTCACTTCTCCTAATGTCTCTGCTGAAGTAGCATGGCAGTAAGAAGAGTGTGGGAGAAATGTCTGAGCCACAGTAAAAGTCCTGAAGTCTCCAGAGCTCCCAGCTTATCATGGATCCAGATGGTCTGATGGGCATTTCTCCAGAGTACTTAGCCATGGGAAAACTGACAACCCAGATTAAGGAGCGCCCATATAGGGGTGTTACATGTAAAGATCCTTGCCAGGGGTGGGTTATGACCCCTTTGGAATGGGTTGGGAGGGACGGTGGGTGACACTGTTACTCATGTTCCTTGCTCCCACCCCAGAACAACTCCTTTATGAACCTCAAAGAGTCACTTTGGAGAAGGGTGACAGGAGCAGCAAGATCAGCAAAGATGCTCTGCTTGGAGAAGACCCACTGCTTCCAAGGAAAGATAAAGAAGAGAACAAGTAAAATGGATTTGCTTCTTGTCACTCCCAGAGGCAATGTTCTAAAGAAGAACCTTCTAGACTATAAACTGTGGGCAGGGCAGGGAACATTCCTATGAGCGTCTTATATTGTGCTCTCCTAAGTGCTTAGTACAGTGCTTTGCACCCAGTAAATCATCAGGAAATGCCACTGACTGAAAAGAATCAAGCTGAACAAAGAACAGAATAACAGAGCAGTATAGGGGAAGAATAAGAATTGGAAATCTGTGATCTAAGAAAGAATTGGATTAGTTGCACCAGCATTTAGAAACAGCTCACCAGGTCCACATTAGCAAAATAAAGTAGAAGATTATAAATCTCTTCTCTACAATTCAAGCCACAATACCACACTTTCACCTGAGCTATCCATATAATAATGGCAAAGGCGATTTTGTTGCTTGACTCAACTAGATAATTGCCTCAGTTCTCCACTTGATGCTACCAGAGATTATCAAGTCTACAAATATTAAACCTGAAATCAATAAATAAAACAATAATCAATAATTAGGAGATTCTCAATGTTTGAAAATGGATTGATTAGCTGAACATAGGGAAAATCTCCAAAAAAATAAAGAAAATAAAGAAAAAGAATAAAAATTGAAAGACCTGAACACAGGCATAGCAAGGTCTGAAAGAAAAAAAGTGCATAATGGAGCAACACTAAAAAAAAGGAAATTAAAGTGTCAGAGTGGCTTGAAATAGTTTGGAATGGTTTGAGGGAGTCAGTGGATTATAAACAAGAATGTCAAAGGATCAATACTTGTGAAAGTGAAAGAATCAAAGTCTAGAAGAGCTGATGGAGGAGTGGATATGAATCTCAGGGAAGAATGTTGGGGAAAAATAAAACAAAGAAAACAAATATGGTCTGCAAAGTCAAAGGGAGTGAAAAGACTAGTTAAAAAGACAAAAACAGGTGGGAAATCTGAAAAACACCTTAAGGAAAGAAACTAACCTTTACTGCCTCACTCTCTCCTTCATGTCTAAGTGGTGGAATCTGACTTTGCCTTGGACCATGACTCCCAAGAGACACAGGTTATCCCTTTTCTCCCAAAGGTGAGATCTACCTGTTGGAGATCCTCAATTATTTCCATGGCATAATAAGAAGGAAAAAAAAACATTTTCTCCAGAAAACAAAGAGGAAAATAGCAGGAAATGCAAGAAAGGATAGTGAAAGTTCTATCTCTGCCCATCCTAAGAAGAAGATACAGAATGGAACTAATTACTTTTAGAATTTTAGGGAGTTTCTTCGTGAGTGGTTTCTAGAATTAGGTTGTGAGATCCTTGAGGTCAGGGGCTGTGTCTTCCACCTTCATTGGAATCTCCCCAGTCCTTACTACAATAATCTATACACAATAGGAGCTCAGCAAATACCAGTGATGAGGGTGATGATGATGATGATATGATGATGAGGGAATAGGAAACCTACAGTTAGTTACATGAAAGCCATTTTGCTTGCCTCGTGGAAAGCAGTGGCATGAGAGAAGATATAAGAACAAAAGTTCTTGCCTCCCAGACTTTCGTTTTTCCACAAATTGCCTATCCTGTTTGCTAGGTGGCACCTGTATTGCCTACAAAACATCTGTGAGGCCCCAAATCAGCCAACTGTTAACTAAGGATCATTTCCCTTCAAAATGATTGATGACCCACTGTTAAAACAGCTTATAAAAATAACTTCTCCTTGAAAATGGTGCTGCAGGTTTTTTAAATACATCTCACCATTATTGCTGACTTGAGGAATGCCGGAAACTTATTTAATCGGTAATATTTAAAGAAGAAATACTTGAAGTCCAGATTCAAGTGATCTATTACCTTTTGGGGACAAAATATTATCAGTGTTATTTTAATTTCTGTTGTAGCGGAAGGATAATGTCCATCGTTAGCTTTTAAAACTGTTAATGAGTCCTGGCAGTGTGAAAAAGAGATGGATTAGGTAAATGTAATGAGATATGATTAAAAAGTGCAGGCACTGAAGAGTGTTGGAGAAATTACTTTCAGAAAGAGTGTAATTAGTGTCTGATAGAAGCATTTAGTAGATAGGATTTTTGAAGAAAAAAGGTTAAGATAAACACATGCCAAATGATAAACCTTCTTAATTTTCCCCCTTTGGTGTTCTTACCTAGTCAATAATATGTTGAAGTTTCATACATAAATAATGTTTGTGGAATACTTGATGAAATTCCACCAGACAATTAGAGGGATTTAATTGCCAAATACAGTGAGTAGAAAATGTGTTGATATATCTTATTCCATTTCCAGGACCCATTTCTTTGTTGATTTATGTAATGCAGCTAATAATATGCAACCTACCCTGCTTTTAAACAAACAAATGAACTTCTAAAAAGCCAGCTTTCTATAAGTTGCCTAGCAACTTCTGAAGCACGTTTTCATAAATTAAGAAATAGTGCTTAGGTGGCCAGGGAAATATGTTACCTAAAGGAAGATTTCAAGCTTTCCTGCATGAAAGGGTGAAGATTCTTGGTTCTGGCATCTCATCTGTGCCAGGCTTCCGCTCCCATGAATATTCCTGCTCCAACTCCCTGAGTCCAGCAGAAGAAGAACCCCTATAAGTCAGGCTTCCCTCTCTCCCAAAGACAAGGAACCACTGGAATGGCAGCACCAATTCACCGGAGCCCCTCATTCCCAGCACTCTCTGGCTCACTCTCTATCTTCATTCACAAGCAGGGGCAGGGGCAGGAGGAGATGGGAGATGGGAGAGTTGAGAGGGGAGAGAGGAGTTTAAGACCCGAGACAGTCAAACCTGACAGAAGCAGTCAGTGAAGCACTGTGACCTAGTGGAAAAAGCACTGGCCTGGGAGTCAGTCGGAAGATCTGGATTTTGCCACTTCAGCTCTGCCACTTATCTGCTGTGTCACTGAGCAAGTCACATAAACTCTCTGTGCCTTAGTTTCCTCATCTGTACAATGGGGGTTAAGTATCTCCTATTTAGATTCTGAGCCCAGTGTGGGACAGAGACTATGCTCCCTGATTATCTTATATTTACCACAGTGCTTAGTACAGTACTCGGTACAGAGTAAATAATTTTACGTTATTATATATTGGTGAATTGCTTATTTTGAATAATTTTAAATACCTTTCCCCAGAAAGCCACCCCTGAGCATATGGGTCTGGACAAGTACTGCTCCTAATAGTAGCAGTATTAAGCACCGACTATGTACAAAGAATGTCAGCTCCTTGAGAACAGGGATTGTGCCTACTTACTCTATTCTATTCTCCCAAGTGCTCAATACAGTGCTCTACAGTGCTCAATAAATAGCACTGATTGATCGATTTGTAGATAGCAAAGTGCCGAACTAAATGTTGGGAGTTAGTTCCTGGCACATGATACTCACAGTCTAAGAAGTCAGATGTATGTGGGGAAGGGACTTTCCCAGTAGAAAATTCCAGTTAGGACTCAGTCCTATCCAGTACCGTCAAATCGTATGTAGGAATTTTGGAGCCAGCATTTCTGGAGTCTCAAGTTCTGACTCCCGTCTCACATCTGCCATGGATCCCTTATGTCAGTCTAGCAACCCATCTGACAGTGATCATTTTGGACTCTTCCAGTCCCTAACCCTGTACCCTGCTGCCAACCTGAAGAGCCTCAAGGTACTCTACAATAATTTAAGTTCTCGCTGAAAAAAAAAAATAAGCTTTTAAGATGCAAGTGAATCTGGGCCATTGATTTGATTTGCTCTAATCTCAACCCAATCAGATACAGGTTCCTTTATGATCTGCTGCTTTGTGCAGATTGTTTAAGGAATAGAAAAATGTCATATATGCCTGAGCTTTGAGCAGTAGTTGTCTAATAATCCTGGAATGGTGGGACCTGGGACCTCAGCAAGAGATCTACTAATTCCCCCCTTCAAGGTTAGTTCAGTTTTCTGAGGACAGACCTAGCAATAAGGTTGTGTCCAAACATATGGGCAGATCCAGGGCAAGAAAACCCAAATACTGCTTAGAGAAATGGCCTTTTCTCCCCCATACCCCTTCCTACCATCCTGCTTCAAAGGTAATCTAACCCTGGAGGGCCAATTATCCCAGATTTGATAGAATAAGAGGAAAATCTAAAGTGAGAGAATATGGAGCCAATAATACCTATGACCAAGGCAGCTCAGTTCCTCACCTGCTAGACCCGGTTAGACTCTGTTTGACCCGGTTTCCATGGAGATCAAGCTGTATTCATCAATCAATCAGTGATATTTATTGAGCACCTATTCATGCAGAGCACTGTATCTAGTATTGGGAGAGTATGATAAAAGAGAATATGACTATGATAGATGGGATTCCTGCCCTGAAGGAACTGACACTCTTTCCCTTTGCAGTTCAGTCCTAAACACACCTTCCCACCAACGTGGATTCAATGTGCTCTTCTCACATCTCTCGCCCCCTCTCTCTGGAGAACACATTAAAAGACAGGCAACCTGTTAGAGCTATGACTCTAAATCCCTCACTAGAATGTAAGTTTTTTTAAGGTAAGCAAATGTCTACCAACCCTATTGTGCTGAACTCTTCCAGTTGCTTAGTACAGTGCTTGGCACACAATAAGCCCCTTATAAATGACATTGATTGATTGATTTAAAGTCCCACATCCCTTTACTGGAGACTGTGAATTACTAGCAAGACAGAGTCTTTTCAGGAAAACTTCAGGGACTGGGGACTGAGTGGAATAGGGAGCTGGAAGGAAGTTAAGGCCCTCAGGCACCTCCGAACACCACTAGCCCCCATCCAGGAGTGCCAATAATGACCAACAACTCCCAGTAAGCCTCCCACCTCTGCCTGCGCCTTCCTCTGCCTTCTCTGTCTCCATCATTCTGACTCTCTGTCTTTACCTATTCTCTACCTATTAGACTGAAAGTCCCTCGTGGGTTAAGAACTGGGTCCAACCTGATTATCTTCTATCTACCCCAGAGCTCACAACAGTGTTTGGCACGCACAGTAAGTGCCTAACAGATGCCACAAATGCTATTATTATTATCATGATGATGATGACTGCTCTGTCTCTCTTCCTGCCACTCTCTCTCTGCATCTCTGCCCACCTCCCTATCAAGCTCTCTCTCTCTTTCTCTCTCTTTCTCTGTGTGTATCTCTATTTCCAGAGTTGTTCCTCTACCCTGCCACTGTCTCTGCTACTCCATCGATCTCTGCCTTTCCCACTCTGCCTCTGTCTCTCCCTTTTTATCTCCCTGTCTGTCTCTGTCTCCCCTCTATTACCACCGCCATCTCCTTCGCCCCCCCCACCCCGCCTCGACACTGGATTATTTATTTACATCACGATAGAGAACGAATAGTCTCTTGCTGATCATCTTACAATAATTAAAGTCATCACTCCTGGGCCGCTTCGCTCTCGAAGGCGTGGGAGAGTGCGCTTGGGCTTCTCGCTGACAGTAAATAGGGCTTCCCATCATGTTTGTATTTGATCATTTTTAAAGGTCCCCCTGCTCCCTCCTCCCCAAGCCTCCCTCCACCTCGCTCCTCATCCCAATCCAGGTCGGAAAACCTTCGCCCTGGTGACCCGGGGACCCCGCCCAAATTGAGAAGGAGAATTCAACCAGGGCTTGGTCTGGGGAGACGACGGAGTTGCGTTGGGGGTGGGTGGGTGGGTGGGCGAGCGGGGGATGCGACGATTGGGCAGAAGAGGGAGGGGGGAAAAAAAGCCGTTAAATTCGTTTACACGTTTCCTCTGCGGAACAAAAAAGTCCCACCATCAGCAGAAGAAGTCGCTTTCTCCAAAATAGCAGTCGGAGGGGGAGGTGGAGGGGATTGCATAAATCTCTTAGCTGCCTGCGTTCCCAGCCGCAATTCCCACAGTTTGAGGTCTAAACGGTTCGTTTAATCCAGCCTCGGACCTGCGTGTCTCTGGCCCTCGACCCCCGCCCCTCTTCCCATCAGAAAATGCAGATGTCCCCCGGGACGGGCCTTCTCTCCCTTGTCACCGAAAGCTGCTGGCGCTCGCATTGCGGGGCCCCTTGGTTGGTCCTTATTTTGTTGAGCACCTCTGATTGACCCTCTGGACTGCAGTCCAGGCCTCTCTGAGAGCAAAGCGGGGCGACTGGGGGGCAGCTAGAGGCTACTGGGTCTGCTGGTTTCGTTGAGACGAGGCGTCCGAGGAGCGCGCTCCCTGCCACCGAATAGAAAACTGGAAGCCGGACTCTTCCACCCTCCTCCCTCCCGGCCCGGGATAGGGGGGGAGGGATCAGCGGGATCCCGCCCCAGACCTGGACAACTCGGACACATTCCCGAATGTCTGTCTGTGCGACGGGGCGCGTCCCTTTCCACCGCTGTCCCTCTCGGGCAAAGAAAGTGTCCCCTCCCTGCAGGTTGGGCCCTCTGAAATCCTGGGAAAGAATTCAGCCAAGTTCTTTGAAAGATCTCTCCCTCTCCGCGCTGCTGGCTACAACGCCCCCATTTTTCGGCAACTCTAAATATTGTTTCTGGTGGAATCTTTCCATTTTAAATTGGAAAGCGGGAGGTGACATTTTAACGAAGTGAAATCAACACATCTTGGTCGATTCGGATTGATCTTAAGGGTGCATACATAAACACACATACAAAAAAACACACACATACAAAAACACACACAACACACATGCAAAATCACATATAACAAACACATACAAAAACATAAGCAGAAACACCTCTATCTATGTAGAAACACGTTTACACACACACGCACACACACACATACACACATTACCTATCATAAACCTAATTTTTCCAAGAGGAAAACTAAGGAAAGGCATGACGCTTCTGATTTTTAACCCCCTCTCCTATGCAGAAGTCAGACTCCAAGCAGAGCCCAGAAATGGTCAGTGAGGTTAAACTACGGATTATGCCGATTACAATTTTTTGTTGTTGTTCTTCTTTTATCTACCCCTGAATTCCGTTTGTGTACAAATCCTCTATCATCTACAGTACGGATCCAAGTTCTCGCTGGCCAAAGACCGCTTTGGGGATAGCCCAATTCATTGCAATTTTCAGGATCGGGATTTTTTTCCTCGTTAATAAAAGGCGTAAAAAAAGCCCGTGCTCAAGTATACTTGCTCGAGTGTGTCTGTGTGTGTCTGTTTGTGTGTGCGTGCGCACGCGCACATTGGATATTGGTGTTTTCTCTCATTTGGAAAAAAAAAATTCCAATTGCATACGTGTTCTAATTATCTTCTTTCAGCATACTTTTTTCTATTTGACTTCCAAGTGTTTTCTATTAAGACTTGATTAAAATGTAAAAATAAAACTCAATATCTCTATCTCGCTCTGTGTCTGTCTCTCCCCCCACACTGTTTATTTTCTATTTCTCCGCCTCTTTCAGTGTTTGCAGTTTCTAGATCAAATGCTCAATTGGGGAATGCGGGGAATTATTGTCATGAAAAGTAAAGTATTCTCTTTGTTGCTAGAAGAGATAGGAGTGAGGAAGAGGAGGAGGAGAAAGAAGAGAAAGAAGAGGAAGACGAACTAAGGACGAAGAAGAAGAGGAAGAAAGGATAACGACATTACCCCCTCCTCCTCATCCGAGCAGGGTGGCCCCCGGAGCAGAAGCACCTTATTAATTCATTCATTCATCCATTCCGTAGCATTTATTGAGCGCTTACTGGGTGCGGAGCACTGTATTAAGCACTTTGCAAGTACCTTACAGCAATAAAGAGAGACAATCCTTGCCCACAAGGGCCTTAACTTGGGTCTCCTGGATCAGAGCTCCGCGGGCCAAGGAGCCAGAGGGTTAGTGAGCAAGGAGCCCAGAATTCGTTGTCTCTCCCCTTCCTGCTCCTGTCCCTGCCCTGTCCAACTTCTAAAACTGCCCCCTTCCCGTTCCTGGTCCCTGAGAATTTCCCAGCTGCAGACAGGAGGCCCGCCCAGCCTGGTCAGTGATGCACCCACATTTAGGGAGGAGGGAAGGAGTTGTTTAGTGTTTGTTTGTTTGTTTGTTTGTTGGGGCCGTCTGCTCCCCGCCCCCATTCCCACTCCACCGCCACCATCACCACCCACCTCTCTCTCACTGTGTTTCTTTGTGACATGATGAGGACTAAGTAGTCCGGATTTGGAGCCAACGTTCTGGGAAGGACAATGAGCGTTTTGGTACTCGACTTAAAAACATGTTTACTTATTTTCTGGAGGCCACAACGGCAGGTCCCTCTCAGGAGCCCTAGGAGTTTGAAAGGAAAACAGCTGGGAGTCTCTTTCCCCTGTCCCGTCCCCCTCCCCATCTTCACAGGTCCGTCCCCCCCAATCCCACCTTGCTTTCCCCAAAGCTGTCTCGACCCCCGCCCGCCAGCCGACACACCACTCTGACGAGGAACACAAGTCAAGAATGATTACCCTGTCCGCTGTCTCTGTCTCTACTTTTCTGTCTCTCCATGTCTTTATCTTTCCTCTCTCTCTGTCTATCTCGGTCTGTCTCTGCATCTGGGACTGACTCCATGTCTCTCGATTTCTGGGCCTTTATCTCTGGCGCTACCCCTCTATCTTTCTATCTCTCTATCTCTCTGTCTTTCTTTGTCTCTGTCTCTTTCTCACTCGGTCTCTTTGTCTCCTTCCGTTGCTCTCTGTCTCTGAGTTTCATTTCTTTGGCTCTTCCTCGTCCCTCTTCTCTCTCCTCTCCTCCCGCCCCCCCCCAACTTCCTTACAGAAGGGTTTCCTCCCACCAGACAATTAACCAAACGCCTGCTTGAATCCGGACATCTGCTGCGAGATGCTAGTCTTATCTTCCTCCCAGTATTCATTTTCGGGGGGGGGGGGGGGGCGGGGGGCAGGAGATGGGAGAGAGGGGAGCACTTAAACTCCGCCGGGCCCAACTAGCTGGCGAGGCTAGTACCACCAAGGCTCAGGCCTCTTTGGCCCCTGACAACGATCCCAGCGGGGGCGGAGACGAGATGCTGATCGCTGTGGATAGGCCAAACCGTTCCCTTTTCCTAGTGTTAACATCCCCGGCCCTTTCCACCACTAACAGTCCCCTCTGCACTTACCCCTAGCAAGACCCCCCCAGTCCAGGGCAACAGGGGTCCCCTCCCACCCTCATCCACCTGGGCTCCTCCTCCTCCCTCCTCTTCTTTCTCTTTCTCCTCCTCCTTCTCCTGATGTGCCTCCAGTTCCTTCTCCCTTTTTCTTTGGAACACTGGATCAGAGGAGCATCCACTGTGGCCAGACCCAATGCCTCTGCACCCCTCCCAGACAGCCGCCCCCCCCCGGCCTGCTCCTTTTCTCCCCTAGTGTCAGGGGAGCAGGGGGAGGCGGGGGGGGGTGGAGGAAAGGAGAGGTGATGGGGGAGAAAGGGGGTGCCTGAGCAAGAGGAATATAGGAAGGAGGAGAGAGGGCTGAAGGCCTCATCCTTGAAGGAGAGGAACCCCCTCCGCCAAACCCCCGCCCTCCCAGGAACCCAAATCAAACCTCCTAGTCTTCCAGAAACGACTGGGAATCTAATCTCTGGTTTCCCCTCTCTGGCTCTAACCCTTTCTTCCTGGCCGGACCCGGAACGAGAGCCGCAAGAGCAAAGTGGGGATTTCGAAGGGAAACGGAATCCGGGTCCAGACGGGCCTCCGCCTCTCCGCCTTCAGGAATTAGGGCTGGATCGATGCTGTCGCCCTTGTTGCATTAGCATCATCACTAGCGTTGGGGGTTCTGTCGGGGCTATTATTTTATTATTGTTGATATTGTGGTTATTAGCCACATCAACAAAAGTTGGGGAAGATTAGTAAATCGGTTTAATTAGTTTGTTGGTAATTTAAAAGCGAAAACCAGTAATTACGCTAAAACCTAAAAATGATCCGCGATGATTCATACGGGTGGTAGGATTGGAGCAGGGAGAAATGTCATTTGGGGACGTGATACTTGGCAGCCGGTTCAGAAATAGGATTTGAGGCCGAAAAGAGACCCCAAACCCTTAATTGAAACGTTTTCAGGGAACCCCACTGCCGCAAACTCAGCTTAGACCGCTTCGGGAATCCCGGCCCAAGGGGGGGAAGGGGGAAGGAGGGTGGGGGAAATCCCGGTTTGGAGCTCTGTGGAGAAGACAAAGGCCCGACATGCATCCCTCCTGAGATTTTACGTTTACGTTTTACGTTTCGCGTGGATATGCCCCGCGACGGCCACCCAATTTTGGAGTGAAATCTCCCTTAGACAAGCTCTCCCCGACACCACACACACACACACACACACACACACACACACACACACACCCTCATGCTCCCGATGAGGTTCAACTACTGCGACGGTCGGTGGGCATTGATTTCAACTCAAATATAAATGCAATAGTGCACGTCTCTGGGCTCGTCCTCGGTCTATTTAGAGGTCGGATCGCGGGGTTTTGATCGCTCAGACACCCGAGAAGCACCCCGAGCAACACACCGCAAAGCACATCCCGAAACTCACGTAGAAACCTAGAAATATATCTCCAACCCCGCCCGAAATCACCCAGAAATACATCCCGAAACTCACCAGAAATCTCCCCAAAGTACTGAGACCCATACTCTAGAAGTAGATCCAGAAATATATCCGGAATCTCACCAGAAATATCCCAAACACATTCAGACACATACCCCAGAAGCACACCCAGAAATACATCCTAGAAACACACCCAAACACATCCAAAACATACCCAGAAACACACCCAGAAATACATTCCCCAAACGCACTTAGAAACACCTCCCAGAAACATTACACCCAAACCCATCCAGAAACACATCCCGAAACTCACTTAAAAACGCCACGCCTATACACACCCAGGAATATACCCAGAATTGGATCCCAAAACTCAGCCAGAAATACACCCCAAACACATTCAGACACTTACTCCAGAAAAAAAAAACACACCCCCAAACGTCCCTAAATCACCCCTTTCCCAAGGAATTACACCCTGATTTTCATTATTCTCTGAGGCGCTGAATGGGCTTCAGGAAATCCGAGTGGCTGATTTCCCAGCCCTCAGTCGGACAGAGCGGACAGCAGAAGAAGCATCATCGAAAAGAAGGACTCTTTCATAGCCTTTTTAACACACTCATACACTCCTTCACCCCCTTTTTGGGAAATAGCCCAACTGTAGTATTCCCGAATGGCTTCGACAACAGTTCATATTTTCATTCTCTTTCTGTCTCTCCCTCCCTCCCTCTCTCTCTCTCCTTCTCTTGCTTTGTCTCTCGTTTTCCTTCTTCCCTTTTCCCTCCTTTTCTTTCCCGAAACCCGCGTAGACGACAATGACTAGACTAGACGCCGTTGTTTAGAGGGCAAATCTTCGCCGTATTCCCAGAATATTACTTTTCTTAGGCCCCACAAAGACGCGGCCTCTGAGTCTCTGGGAATGCGGGATCAGGAGAATGAGTTTTACTGAGTTTTGGAGAGAATTGCAGAGAGCTGGCAACGAGAGAATAACTCGGTTGTCTATCTACAAGGGCTCATAACATACTGGAACTGATTCCTACACAAGTGAATGCTAAGTGTCTCTGGGTATGCCTGTGTTTGTGTACACGTCTGCGTGCACCTGTGAATGCTTACGAGTGCCTGGGAGTGATCGCATGTGCCTGTGAGTGTGCATGCGTGTGTATACGTGTGTGTTCGTATTAGTGTGTATGAGTGGTTCTGTGTGTGCCTGGGTACGTGTGTCTGTGTTTATGCGCCTATGTATTTCTGCTTGCGTCTGTGCCTGTCTGTAAACTGACCGTAAGTGTGCTTAAATATCTGTATGTGATTGTGTATGTTCATAAATATCGGGGGATGTCAGTCTATGTGTGTCATTGTGGGTCTGTGTATCTGCGACTTTGTCGCTGTGAGTGTGTGCGCGCATCATTTTACACATTTCTCGGACACTTCACAAACATGCCGTTAAACGGGGATAAGACAGTGGAATTGGAAAATTCTTGTAGCCTCTTTCCGTTCCCGTTCAGGTTTGATTTCGAGGTCGGAGGCGGATAATGAGAGCAGATCTGGACCTCTGGGCACTGCAGCCGTTTTACTAACCTCAAATCCTCTCCTTTAAGGAGGAAAAAAAAATAATTTCTCTTTGGGACAGAATTTGCAAACCAATAGGAAGGGGACATGGAAGCCCGAGCTCGGGTCGGTCCCACCCCGATCATCCGCTGAGACGGATGATCCGCCCTTCCGAGCTGTGTCTGTCAGCTCTCCTCTTTGGTCCTGTTTCCGAAAGGTCCAAGAGGGGAAAACAGATCAGGTTGTTTCTCCGTCTTTGCCTTTCTCCCTCCCGCTCTCTCTGCTTTTGTTTTTCATCCTTTCCCTCTCGTCACTGTCTTCCTCTCTGGGATCCTGCCTCCATCCCTCTATATCTTGCTATATCTATAACCCTCCGACTTTACCCTTCTCTTTGCAAGTAGCTGCCCCCTTCTCAGTCTCATATCATTCATTATATGTTGTATATATTGCATTATATGGGAGGAGGGAGGAGGGAGGAGAAAAGTGTAGAGACAGAGCCCTCCATCCGCAAAATGGAAGAGCGATTTTAGCCAGAGAACAGGAGAACAGTTGTGAGGAGCCTCCTGAAGGGCGGTGAGTGAGGACAGAGTGGTTACACTGCACCTTCAGAATCATATGACCAAAAGTACAGCGCCAAATCCTGATGGTATCGATCTGGTACAGCTAGGAAGTATCAGAATTCAAAGAAAAAAGCAACCACCAAAAAAAAAAGGAGGGGGGGGGGACTCCGTGTATCTGCCTTGCACACGGGCTTTGTTCATCCCGGACCGACATTAAAAGAAGATCATTCTCGCGCTCGGGAAATATTGTTACTTCTCCCTAATGGGGACCCTGGGCCCGGGCGGGCGGGATCTGGGTCTTTCTGGGCGGCGATGGGAATCGGGCTGACACCACTTTGCACTTTGACAATCGGATCCCGTCAGGGTACAAGTTGTTTGTTTAACCCGACAGCTTCGGGCACCCCGGCGCACGCTTCGCAGCCTCATTAAAACGATTAGTCACGACTCGTCCGGGGGTTTCGGTTCTTTCATAGGAAAAAGACCTCGAGCGAGGAGCGATTCGGAGTCAGTCCGTCCTGTCCCCATCCCGGCGCGTAGGGGAAGCAGGGAAGGGGGAGACAGAGAAGAGGGAAGAAGAAGAGAAGGAAGGAAGAGAGGGAGGAGAGGGAAGAGGAGGAAGAGGACGACAGAAAAGGAAGGAAGAGGGAGACAGGGAAGAAGAAAAGGAGGAAGAGAGGAAGAAGGAAGAGGAGGAAGAGGAGAAAGAGGGCGATAGAAAAGGAGGGAAGAGGGAGACAGGGAAGAGGGAAGAAGAAGAGAAGGAGGAAGAGAGGAAGGAGAGGGAAGAGGAGAAAGAGGACGATAGAAAAGGAGGGGATGGAGGAGGAAGGGAAAGAGAAGGAAGAGGGGACTAGAAGGGAGAGGAGGAAGAGGTAGAGGAGGAATAGAAAGAGAAAAGGAAGAGAGAATGGGAACGGGGTGGGAAGAGAAGGGAGAAGAAAAGGAGGGAAGATTAAGAGAAGAAAAGAAGGCGGAGGAGAGGAAAAAAGAGTAAAAGGAAGAGGGGAAGGAAAAGTCCGCGGAAGAAGAGGAGAAAGAGGAGGAGGAGGAGGAAGTGAAGATTCCCTTGAACTTGGAATCCCAAGAAGACGCTTCAACATTGTGCAGCTCTGAGTTGCAAAGCATGTTGGGACCCTGATAGCCCGGGCGGGACTCCTTGAATTTGTGCAGCTCGGACTCAGATTTCAGGTCTCACTGAACTGCCCCGCTCTTGGACAGGAAAGATCACCCTCTGCCCCCTCCTGTAGTTGCTACAAGCGAGACCGCGGGGTGAAAGAGCTGGGCAAGAGGAGAATGTATTTTCTGCCCTCAAATGATAATAATAATAATAATAATAATAATGTTGGAATTTATTAAGGGCTTACTATGTGCCGAGCACTTTTCTAAGCGCTGGGGTAGATACAGGGTAATCAGGTTGTCCCACGTGAGGCTCACTGTCTTAATCCCCATTTAACAGATGAGGTAACTGAGGCACCGAGAAGTGAAGTGACTTGCTCAAAGTCACATGGATGACAGGTGGCGGAGCCGGGATTAGAACTCATGACCTCTGACACCTAAACCCAGGCTCTTTCCACTGAGCCACTCGGCTTTTCTACTCCCTCCCCACCTCCATCCCCCCAAAAAGGTCTCCCCAAGCAGTAAAGAGTATAATGTGTGTGTATGTGTGTGTGTGGGTATTAAATTGGGAATTAAATTGCTATCCCTGGAGGGGCTTGTACCTAATGAGTTTTCTCCCCTACTATCACAAATAGGCAACTCCTGGCAGGTGACGGCAAGCCCCGTTCGCATCTGTAGCTAAATAAGCTACAGGAAATAGCTTGGTGTCCGTTATTTTTTTTTAAATCCACTTTCATCTATGTATTTGTGAGTTGGAAAGAAAACACATTCGTAACAGTGACGTTTCAGGAAGCACCCGTTTTAAAACTAATTCTCGAGAAGGCGAACGGGATCCCACTACGAGATGTCCAGGAGCAGAGTGGAGCCCCTGCACACTTCCACGGACCCACCACTTGCCCGCCCCCCACCCAAAACCAATGCTAACTCGTTCCACGTCGCGATCTGCAATCGATGCCTGTTTCTATACCCGAACAACGCTCCGACTGCAATCCCGTGACTCCAGTGGCTAGAGGAAAACACCTTAGACCTGCAGCAGAAAGGCCAGTCCCTCCCTATGACATAGTATTTGTTACAAAATCAAGCTATCGCTGGCTTTCCCTAAAACTCGCAGACCTTCTCGGGACCCCCAGAGAGAAAGATTGAGACCGAAAACAAGTCCCAATTGTCGGAAGACAAAAAAGAACCGGAAATTACTTCAATAAGTTCTTGGACCACTAGGAGGGATAGAACAAGTTTATATCCAACCCGACTGACTGGAATAACCGGGAAACAAAACGGGCTAGAAAATCACTGAGACTCGGCCTAAACGTCTAGAGATGCCCGCACTATCGACGAGGAATCTGTCTCTTTAGCCGCTCCAGCCTACAATCAAAGATGCTTATGTGTGATTATTTTTATAAACGCATCTGATTCCACATCTCTTCTTCCTGGTCTTGAAACACCAAAACCTTTGGCAAACTTCGCTCAAAAGAGGGAATATTAAAACCTTAATCTGATTTGGAGAAAAATTTCTCCTTTCGTCATTATTTATTTAGTGTGATTTTTTAAAAAATAGGCCATTGAGAAAATCACAGATCATTCACCCTCTGAAAATAGTGCGGGAGTTCCGGGATTCGCAGGAGAATGGTGGAATTCTAAAATCCTTGAGGCCTTTTGTGACAGTCCAAGCGGGAAAAAAAACATTTCCCGCTGTCACCAGCCCAAAGAGCCTTTCCCTCGCTCCCCACGCTGGCCACCTGCACTCTCGAGCAAGATGCACGGAAAACCAGTAAAGGATCAGTATCCCGGCACTCGGACCTCCCGGAGAAGCAACGCGAGCACTTTTCCCCAGACGGGAGAAACAAAAGTCTCGTTTTCTTTGCGGAATTTCCCCGGGGCGGCTCCAGAGGAGAGAGATTTGAGTACCTAAGGACGCGGAGTGGGGAGGGGGAGACTTTCAGATCCTTGATCGTGTATTGAACAATTCAAAAACCATTTCCTTCCCCTTGCATTATCCCACGGGCTTAACCCCGAATAAAAACATGCGTCTACCTTCACCCCGTAGCCCGAGTGACCCGTGGTCGCCTCGGCAGTGCTTATCTTGGCTTAAGTCTATTTCTGATCAAATTGCCCCAACTTTTCTGAAAGGGATTTCCAGCACATGCTGCTCCTGTACTTAATTCTCCTTTTTTTTCCCTTCTTTCGCCTCACCTCCCACCCTCACGCCCCAGAACCCAGCCCTCCCAGGAATAGCGGCTCTTGGAATGGAGAATTCAAGGAGGGAGGACGAAAGGGAGACTGCTCAGAACTGGTCCAAAGTAATTGAACAGATCACTCCCCTCTCTCCATACCGAATCTCAGCACAGTCAAATCCGTCCACAGCGGGCAGAACGGAACGACCCCTGGAAATTTCCTATTCCCCTCCTTCCCCGGCCCTACAGGGCTCCAGGATTCGAGTGCCGGGAGGAAAACGAGAGACGCTGGGAGAGGAGGGGGCGAAGGACACAGCCACATCAAGATTAGGACGGAAAGTCCAGTGCGATTCGAAGCCCCAACCCCAAAGGAAACCCTCCACCCCTGAGACCCCCGTCGGCCTAGGATCCCTGCTGATCCCGTTCCCGGGCACAAGACCTAGAGGATGCCGAGAAAGAAATTACAAACTAGAAAGTGTTGTCCCTCTCGCCTAAACCCAGCTACCGCCCTGTGGATTCATTCCACCGTCTGCCTGCACGGTCACTGTTGGGGCTCTGGATTGCTGGGCTTGTGTTGCCCTCATCCCGACAAGAAGGCTGGAGGACGAGGGGTGGAGGCGGTTCTGAAGAAGCGGGAAACTTGGAGGGAGGGAAGGAGGGAGGGGCTTGGAATAGGAGAAGGGGAGGGGAGACTTGATTTTGCCCTGTCCACTCTCTTAGCCCCTGTCCCGTCCCCCTCGATCACCTCCTTACACCTGCCAGGGCCTCCCCCCATCCACGGGGTCCCTCCGTTCGTTCCCACTCCCACTCCGGGAAACTTCCAGGGTAGGTAAGGGAGTGGAAGGAGTGAGGAGCAGGAAAGGAGAGTGGGAACGACGGGGGAGAGAGAAGAGTCTATCCCGGAGAAAGCGCCGTTTTATCAGGAGATGACTGTTGAGCCCTGACACAGGCACCGGGTAATCAGTGCGGATCGACACAATGAGGATGGACTTTTGAAACAGTCTCTCTCTCTCTCCCTGGCGCTCCTTCTCTCGCTCCCCCTCTTTGGCGCAATCTCTCCGCGACTCTATTTAAGAGTAAATTCCCGACGCCGCTGGCCTGCCCAGCTCTCAGCTTCCCGGAGCAACAGCGCCCTCTTCCTGCGGCCCCGGAGCAGAGCAGCGCAGCGCAGCGCACCGCAGAGCATGGCAGCGCCCTCCGGCCCGGCCCTTCGGCCCCGTCCGGCCTGGCCCGCCTCAACCCGGCAGCTAAAGCCGGGCCCTCCGCTCGGACTACACAGATCTCTCTCTCTCCATCCTAAGGCTCCTAATCTGTGCAAAGGCCCGGAGCCCACTTCCACTCTCTTGCCAGCTCTCTGCCTCTTTCCGCCACCCTCTCTGTCTCTGCCACCGTCTCCGGCTGTGCCCTGCTCTGCCCCTCGGGGGGCCCCGCTGCCTCCAAAGAGAACATTAAGCATTAAAAATCAATTATTAGCCAGGTATTCCCCAAACCGGAGCGGGGGAATCCCACCGGGACCAAGCGGGAGCTCTGCTCCTGGGAGAGAGGAGGGGCCCAGTCCGCAGGAGAAGTAAAGTCTTAGGTTTGGACGCCGGGTAGGGCGAGGTCCTTTCTCCCTCCTCCTGACCCGGCCCTTAGACCGAGGTGATGAGTAGGGGCGGGGCCTGAGGATGATTGGGGGGAGAAGGGGGCGGAGGAGGGTTTGCACTTTTTTTTTAAATATCGGGATGGGGGTGAGAATAACGTTCTCTTCTCCAGAGAAAGCCCTGGCCCTAGGCCTTCGATTAGTTTGGGGCTGGGACTGGAATGGGGTGGGGTGGGAAGCGGGGGGAGGAGGAAGAGAAGAGGAGGAGAGGGACGGAAGAGAAGGAGGGAAAAGAAGGCTCTTTCCCTCCCCCAAAGCCCCCCGGCCCAGGCCCCCACCCCCCACCCCAGCAAGCCCCTACGGGCCTTTCTTTTAAAAGTCGAGTTGTGGGCCGGCCGAACTACCAAGCAGAGTCCCCATCTCCTGCCCCAGCCGCTTCTCGCACCATCTCCACCCCCTGCCGACGCCGCACACCCTCTGGGAGCTCAAATACGAGTGAATGAATGAAGTCAGGCTTTGGGGAGAGAGGAGGGACCCACCACCCCGCCCCCACCCCTTACCCCTCCCTCCACCCCACACCAGGGGCATTCCGGGCATCTCTGCTCCGGATCGCCGGGCGCCGTGCCCTCGAGGGTCCTATTACAACTCGTTTGCCAAGCCGCAGCCACCTCCACACTCACCCACCCACCCACCCGACAAGCCTCCGACAGCGCCGGGACCCATCCACTTACCCCTCCGGTAGCCGGTCCCTTTCCAGCGCTCGCCCGCTTTCCACGCGTGTTTCGCGGGAGACGCCTCGCCCCTCGCAGCGGCTTGCAAAGACAGACAGAAAAAAAGAAACGGGGGTAGGGGGTGGGAGTGGGGGGAAGGATGGGGAGGGGGAAGGGGGAGAGAGGAGAGACATGAGAAACCGACCCGAGCCTTTACACCGAAACGAGACCGAGTGAAACAAGGCTTCCTCCCACCGACCGCCGGCGGGACCAGGGTTCATCAACTAGGATAACTTACCTGCAGCAGAGTCTGGACGGGGGGCGGGGTGGGGGGGGGGATGGGAGATGGGGGCGGGGAGCTAGGGATGGGGAAGGGGGGGAAGGGGTCTGGGAATAAAAGAAATCGTCTAAGATGCCCATTCAAAAAGCAGAAGTCCCCCTTCCCCCGCCCCTTCCCTGGAAGAGGGGCCTTCTCGCGGCTGCGGGAGGTTAAGTGGCTAGGGAATGCGAAATGGGGCATGGGGAGAGCGGTGGTCCTAGCTTGCCCCCATCCCGGTGGGAAGAGGAGGGGAGGTTTGCTTGCGTTTCACCTACCCTCCTGGGCGGGCGTCCTCCCCGCTGCCTCCCATCTGCCTAAAAGACGCCGAGGGCAGGTGAACCATCCGGGAGGAAGCAAGGCCCTTTCGGAACCCCGCCCCCTGGCCCCAGCCAAACCCTCAGATCCACGGGCTCCCAAACCTTCACCCCCACCCCGTCGAGCCAATTTCCCCCCAAATCGCTCGTCACTGACATCCCCTCTCTCGGACCGCTCGTTTTCTACACTAGATCCTTCCCCGCGATTCCCTGTTCGGCCGGGGGAAACGGCGATCGATCCCTCGCGCGTTCTCGCGTCCAGCTGATCTGGGTGAATCACAATAATCACCAGAAAAGCCCCAATAAGACCTTTAAAACAAAAACCCGCAAGACTGATTTCCCGCTTTCTCGTTGGCCTCGGACAAGTGATAGCCACAGAAGAGTTGTAACCAAAAATCTACTTGAGGCCACAACGAGTCCTGCGGGAAAATCTTTCTATGTGATTGTTTTCTTTTTATTCATTTTAATTACCGTCATTGCAGAGCCCTGCGAAAAACAGTTAGGGAGATTCCTTTCCTAGGGAAGACTGATCTTTTCAAAGAACACCAGAAAAGAAAAATGATTTGATTTTTCCTACGAACCAATCTATTCGAAGATTTCTTGACACCGGGCCGTGTTTCTGAAATACAAAAAAACATTTTATCTTTGAAGATTAAAAGGACTATTTGGTATTTCATTTTATAGTTTTTTTCTCTAATTCCTAGATATGAACTACCTGGTGAAATGAAGTACCCTGACTTTTCACCTCAGAAAAAAAAGCAATAATGTTACCCTTCTTGAAAACGAGGACAAAAACCAACAAGAAGAAACTAAGGACAATGTACCCGAAATTTCCTCTGAGAGAAAATAACGTTTAAAAGTCACCGAAATAAACGTCCGAAGTTGGACTCCGGAAGCCGACATGGCAACGATAATCAACATGATTTTACTTTTTCTTTGAGGTGACCGTGTCTCAAAGTCCATCACAGTCTTCCTGGGTAAGAGGGAGAAAATTTCGGTGTGAGAAAAGGGTACTTTAGATTGGTGAGAGAAGAGACGAGGGACACAGAGGAGGATCTGGGATATTTACGTGCCCTCAATAGGCCTGGTTTAAATCTGAACATTTTGGGGTAAACGTTTCTCCTCTATCTGCCGAGACCACTGTGCACCGGAACACAGTGGCGGCCCCAGCTTTCGAGCCCCTATCAGTCAGCGCCCCGAAACGCCGTGTTTCTCCTGAAATCACAACTCCTCTGTATCTCCCTTCCGCCCGAAACTAGCCGTGCCACTTTCTCCATCTCACCAAGAATACTTACCTAAGGTACCCGCAAAAGAGTGATGGCCGGTTAGGCGGGTGGGGGTGGGGGTGGGGGTAGGCTGATCTGAAGTTTTAAACAGTCTATTCGTTTCCTTTCACTCAGTGGCGGATCTCGGGGCTGGGAGAATCTCTGCCCGTTTAATGCTTTGCCGCCAAAAGAGACACCTTTCATCTGTCCCAAGAGCGCCACATCCAAGTCCATCGCAGTTGCTAAATAATACACCACCGTCATTGTCAGCACCAACAGCTGTCCTTCCGGACTTCGTCCGGTTCCACAGTATCCAAAGGGGCCTGCGTGGCATTCCAATATTCCCAGATCTGGCCAAGTTTGACACACACACACACACACACACACACCCCAGGGGGGTGGGAGGGGGGGATTTCTTGTTACTGCGGAGACTTTTTTTCCCGTTTGGAGGTCGGAGGGATGGAGGTGTCCGGGAGCACGGCCCCCGCTGACACCAAAACACCAGTCTCCACCCGAATGGGTCAGTGAGACTGGAAGGGGATGGGAGACGAACGGTCCCGTCTCCGGTCCCTTGCCCGTTTTCTGCGGGGATGGGAAGTCCCAGGGCCCTTCTCCCCGCCTGCTCGACTCAGCAGTCCGAGCTTTGGGATTGCTGAGACGGTCGGTCAGGGCCCGTCCTCCCCATCCCGCCCCCATTCCCTCCTCCCCCAGCTGCAGCATCCTGCATTTCCAGTCCGGACCCGACTGCGGCGGCTTCTCCCTCGTCCCTTTCGGAGATCAAGCCTTTAAGTGTTTACCGATAAGATCTCCGGGACAGATTCGTTTTCACCGGGCCCATTGTGAGGCCTATCGCCTTACCGCCGAACCCATTTCGGACTCCACGGCTGAAACAAATGGAATCCGTCCCGCGCGGATTTCACCGCGGTTTCAATTAACTCGGCAATCTCTGGCTCAAGCTTTCTCATTATTTTCCGGAGTTGGGGTAGCTGGTTTCCCTGGAATTCATCGGGACGCCTTTTTGTTGGTCGGTCGGTCGGTTGGGTTGGATGGGGTTTTACGGTTCCAACCCGGACGAAAAGAAGAGTTATTGCTCTTGACGAGCCAGGCCAGCGAGCGCCCCGAGAAGATACTTACGTACTCGTCAAGGGGGGCGAAATTTACCCCGGGGGTGTAAAGTCTAGCCAAGGGCGATCTAGGCTGCCTCCCAACTGCTAGGATCTTAAATCACGAAGATTAATTTGGAAAGAAAGATAAAGGTTATCTGCAAGTCATTACATGAGGCGATCACTTCAGCAAAATCTATATTGCAACTTCAGCACATCTTTATTAGAACTCTTTCAGTGTGGGAAAACAGCCACAAAAATAAATGCTGACTTAGAAACTATAAATACAAATATTTTTAAACAAAAATGTTTGCAGCATTAAAAGCGCACATTCTCCCTGAACTGAGGAGCTGTGTGTGTATATATGTCTTATATTTACCGCTATCTAACCATATACATATACATATATATAGAGAGAAGCCAAAGGCTATAAATTAAATACCTGAAACAAGGTGGGTAGAAAAGTAAGCATTCTGTCCATTGATTTGAAAACAGAAATGAATTAGTTTGGAAAATAAACACAGAGTAAATACCTATGCACAGATCTATATATAATAAGTATTTAAATATCTTTACATTATCTCCGTCTACGCTGTGTATCCACATAAATCGAGAGACCAGCTGAAAAAGTCGATAATAAAAAGTAACTAGAGTTAAATAAATAACCTGCTCCTTGAAAAGCTAGACTCCTTTTTTTTGTTTTTTTTTTGCAAAAATAGAATACGATTTTTTTTACGATTATTATTTCTTAAAAAAAAGGTTTCAATTGAAATCTAAGGAGCATTCGGCTTTGGGGCCTATACGGGCCATCTGTCTGAATTCTCGGTCACTTTAGAGTCTTTCTGGCTGATTAGCTCTATTTAATAAAAGAGACGAAAACTATCAAGGTATATATGAATTTAGCCTAGTTTTTTATTTCTGTGTGTTCATAGTAAACATTTTTTGTAAGTGACAAACACGGGCATATGACCACAGTATCACAATCAAGAAATTTTTAAGACGACATTAACAATCACTCAAATTTATGCGGCATCTGCGCAACACAGGTTACATATTTGCAAGGTTTACCTATAAGTACAATAGGTATTAACATTTCACTACATTTAGAAAAAAATAAAATAAAAGTGACCTGTTAGTGACCACATACATCAAAATATACACAACACAAACTAAAGGCAATCGTTCGTTTTGTCCCCTCTGGTTCGTTAGAACGGGCAGTGCTGCCAAACTGCAACAGCGTTACCTGTTTTCGGTGTTTTGTCTTGTTTTGTTTTGTTTTTGTGCATTTTTCGAAAACCCAATCTTTGGTCTAAAAGTAAACAAAAACCAGTTTCCTTAAAGAAAAGGACAAAACAATCAAGGGCCAAAATGTTGTTTCTTGGGTAGTATCTTGACGATTCTGCTCTGTCGAAATACAAATTACGACCGCGATCTCTCTCTCTCGCTCTCTCTCTCTCTCTTTTTACTCTTTTCCGTAAATTTAGTGGGCTTTTAAAAAAAAAAATTTTTTTTTCTTCTCCTCCTTCTTCCCCTTAAGGTCTGCCCCCACCGTCCCGATCCATGATAACTTATAATACTGCAAACATGGAAACGTGGCGGTCCTTAGCGATCGACCCGTCCTGTGGGCTCCAAATCGCGAAGCAGTCACTGTTGAGATACACATTCTACGAAAATTGCGACTTCCCACCTCGATAGCCTACAATGGATTCTCCCCGCATTGCACCTCGCTGACCCTCCCCCACCTCGTTGGAATAATAAACAACCCTAAAAGACCGAACAAACGTACAGGAAATGGGGACTTAAAAAATACCTGGACTTAAATCTCGTTTTCTTTTTGTTTTTTTTTCCTTTTTTCTTTTTTTCCCCCTCCTCCTCCTCCTCCTCCTCCTCCTCCTCCTGGTCCTCGTCCTCGTCCTCCTCCTCCTCCTCCTCCTCCTCCTCCTCCTCTACAATGCAAACGTGTGTAAAATGTTCACTTACAGTCTGATCCGAGGGATGTTAATGTATTAAAGGGTTGGAAGAAGACCCCTGATTTTGATGTGTGAAATAATCAGACAGTCCTCCCGAGAGTCCCGTGGTGAAGCTGGGCAACGACGGTCTCAAGGACTCGCAGGGCAGGGTGGAGGGGGCCTGCGGCGACGTGGACGAGGAGGCGGCCCGGGCGCCCATCGAAGTGCTGCTTTGGGAAGTCATGGAGGGATGGGGGACGTGGGGGAAAAAGTAGCTGGTCTGTCCCGCCAGCAGGTTGACGGAGCAAGGGTTCAGGGAGTAGGTGCCCGAGCAGGGCACCGACAGGCCGCAGGGCACCGAGGCGGCCAGGGCGGCGGCCGTCAGGTGGTGGGTGGCGTAGGGCAGGTCGCCGTTGACCAGGCGGTCCACGCTCAGCCCGTTGGACGTGGAGAAGGAGTGGTTGTTGCCCAGCGAGTTCTGAGTCAACACGGAGCTGTAGGGCATGGGGTGGCTGGGGTAGGCCGACGCCGTGCCATTGTAACTCAAAGTGCTGCTGGCTCGGGGGTGGTGCAGGGAGAGGAAGGGCGACATGGGCCAGTACAGGGAGCCGGCCCGGTCCATGAAGGTCAGGCCGGTGGAGGTCAGCCGGGCCCCGCGCTTGAAGGCCAGCTTGGCCCTCGACGTGGTGGACCGGCGGCGCAGCTTGCCCGTGGTGCCCCCGATGAACACGTCGTCGCTCGACGGGTCCAGCATCCAGTAGTTGCCCTTGCCCGGGTCGTCGTAGTGGCGCGGCACCTTGACGAAGCACTTGTTGAGCGACAGGTTGTGGCGGATGGAGTTCTGCCAGCCCTGCTTGTTCTCCCGGTAGTAGGGGAAGTTCTTCATGATGAACTCGTAGATGCCGTTGAGCGTCAGCCGCTTCTCCGGGCTCTGCCGGATGGCCATCATGATCAGCGCGTTGTAGCTGAACGGCGGCTTCTCGTACTTGCTGTTCTTCTTGTCGCCGCCCTCGCCGGCCTCCTTGGCCTCCTTGCCCGCCTCGCCGCCCGCTTTCTTCTCCTCCACGCCCAGGCCCTTGTCCTTGTCCTCCTGCCCGGCCGGGGGCGGCGGGTCCCCGGGACCGGCGCCCGGCTCGCCCTTGCCCCCCGGCCCGCCCTCGCCCTTGGCCCCGTCCGGCCCGGGGGCACCGGAGGAGGAGGAGGAGGAAGAGGAAGAGGAGGAGGAGGAGGAGGAGGAGGAGGAGGACGAGGAGGAGGAGGCCGAGGCCTGCGGGGGCGGCGGGGGCGGCGGGGGCAGCAGCAGCTGCCCGGCCGGGGGTCCCTTGGCCTCGTCGTCGTCGGCCGGGGCGCCCCGAGCTTGGGGAGGGGGATGCTGCGGCGGCTGCTGCGGCGGCTGCTGCGGCGGCTGCTGCGGGGGCGGCGGCGGCGGCTGCTGCGGGGGCGGCGGCGGGTGGTGGTGATGGTGGTGGTGGTGGTGGTGATGGTGCGGATGGTGGTGCGGAGCGTGGTGGCCGCCCGGGTGGTGCCCGTGGCCGGCGTGGTGGTTGTCGCTCTGCACCGCCTCGGGCACCAGGCTGTTGATGCTGAAGGAGGACTTGGGGAGCATCTTCGCCTCTTTCCTATCTCCCATGTCCAACATCACCCTCTGCTCGCGGGGGCGGCGGCGGGGAGGGAGGCCGGGGCTGCGCGGGAGAGGGCGGGCGGCGGGGGCAGGGGCAGGGGCAGGGGCAGGGGCAGGGGCAGGGGCAGGGGCTGGGGCAGGGGCAGGGGCTGGGGGGCGCGGGCGGGACACGCGGCGGCGGCGGCGGCGGCGGCAGCGCAGTTGGACCGCAATCTCGGGCGCTGGCAAGTCATGTAGCACGAGCGGCAACCACCCCTCAGGAATAGAAAAAAAAAAAAAGAAAGGAAGGGAAAAAAAAAAAAACCGGGAGAGACAACCACCGCCCCGAGGGTGAAGCTCTCTCGCTCCCAACTCTACTTCATGGTCCCCCCCTCCCCCCTCCCCCCCTTGCTTCCTCCTCCTCCTCCTCCTCCTCCTCCACCTCCTCCTCTGCTGCCTCCTCCTCCTTTTCCTCCTCCTCCTCCTCCTCCTCCTCTTCTTCCTCCTCCTCCTCTTGCTTCTCTTCCTCCTCCTCCTCCTCCTGCAGCAGCCGCAGCGTCAGGCACAGCAGCAGCGGCAGCAGCAGCAGCAGCAGCAGCAGCAGCAGCGGCAGCAGCAGCAACAGCAAGAAGGGGGGAGATCCGGGCCCGGCGGGCGCGTCCCGGAGCGGCGGGCGGCGAGGTTGGGGAGACGGCGGTCGAGGTGGCTATGGCCACAATTAATTTCCCGAGCTACAGGCGCACACTAGGGCTGTAAAAAATTTTTTGGTTTAACCTTTCCCACCGGACGGCCAATCAGAACCCACGGCGTGCCGGAGCGTCTTTCCCTCCGCCGACCAATCAGGAGGGGCCTCCCCCCTCCCCCCCATCATCATCCCCCCCCCCCCCAAAGCCCCCCATCCCATCCCATCCCATCCCATCCCTTTCCCTCCCTTGGCCTTCCTTCTCTCTCCAGCTCCCATCTCCTCCACCCCCTGCCTCCGCCGGCGCAGGGATACCAGCGGGAGGACGCATCACCACAGCCCCTCTTCGTCCTCCCCCCTCCTCCATCCTCTCCCCTCCACCCCCCTCACCCACCCCCAGGCCCCCAAACCGGTCCTTTCTAATTCTCATCTTTAGCCCCGGGAGCTCAGACACCTTCCTGCCGGCTCCCTCCCCACGCTCCTGGATCGCTTTCGTTCCATGCGTCAATATTTTCTCTTATTGATTAAAGTGGGTCTGGTACCTTTTGGGGGGGGGGAGGGAAGAGGGAGGAGGGATGGGCAGGGGGAAGGAGGAAGAAGTGGAGGAGGCGGAGGAGGAAAGGAAGAGGAGGAGAGAGAGGGGAGGAGGAGGAGGAGGAGGAGGAAGAGGAGGAGGTGGCGGTGCTGTTTTCCAGGGACGGCGCCGCTGGACCTTGCGGTTTGGCCCTCGGCCGCAATGGCTTAGACCTCCTGGTGACCGGGCGGGGAACGGTGCGGGGGCTTGGGCGGGGCTGGCGCTGCGGGCCCGGGTGGCAATGAGGGATGGGGGCGGGAAGGGGGAAGGTGGTAGGAGCCAGTCGTAGCTGGGGTCCGGGCGGCGGGGGAGAGGCGGCCGGCCAGGCCGGGGCCTCGGGGCCGGTCTCCGGCCTCCGGCCGGGGAGCTGCGACCCCTGGCCTGCCGGCGACCGGGGGGGGTGGGATGGGGTCGGGGAGCCGGGAGCGCTCCTAAGCCAAGGGTCCGCCGAGAAATTAGGGTGGGAGGGGGCGGGGAGGGGAGGTCGGTTGGAGAAAACCAAAGCAAACACACAACAAACAAATCAGGTAAAAAAAAAATAGTGGGGGTGTGTTTGTGTAGGCGTGGGGCGTCTATTTGTGTGTGTGTGTGTGTGTGTGTGTGTGTGTTGGGGGGGTGACGCCCCCCTCCCCATCGCTCCTGCACGTGGTGGGGATTCTCCCTCCGCCCTGTCTCTTCCTTCCTGTCTCCTCTGTCCCTCTTCGCCATCAGGGTTCAACCTGCCTGCGATCGGAAATGGGACCCAGCAGGCAGGATCTAGGGCAAGGCTGGGCCATCGAGACTTTTTCTGTTGGTATAGGGGGAGAGGGAGGGAGGGTCTCTTTCTCTCCCTCTCTCTCTCTCATTCCCTCTCCTTTTCCCTCCCTCTCTTCCTTTTCTTTCCTCTCTCCCCCCTCGCCCCCCCCCCCCCCCCACCTCCACCACCTCCCCATAGCCGTTCTCCCTGGCTCCCTCCCGGCACAGCTCGGAGAACGGGAGCTGGAGTTCCTGGGGTCGCGATCCAAGAGCCGGGGAGGGAAAAGAAGACGGGAGCGGGTGGTAGGGATACACTTGTATTCGGCTAGAGGCTTGATTAATCACGGACATCCCTAACGAGACGATGAAGGGGGATCCACTGGCCGAGGCGAGGTTAAGGTCCTGGGACTCAAATGGTCACGAAACACCTAGCCTTTTACTGAGACGGTGGAAGGGGGTGTGAGGGAGAGGGGGTGAAGTCCTGAATGGAAAGTGTGTTTCTGTCTGTCACGTAAAAATAACAGTCACGTAAAGTGAACGATAATTACCCCCAAGGATAAATAGCTGCCATTTTCTGAGGCTGGGCACGGAGAAAAACGACCAAAGGCGAAAATTATTCTGTAGAGGGATGTGGGAGACTTCTGACCCAGTCTACAGCACCCAGTCCATGGAAACACAAGTTAAGAGAGAAGTTTCCCCAGTCCTATCCAAGTGTGTGTGTGTGTGTGTGTGCGTGTGTGTGTGTGTGTGTGTGTGTGTGAGAGAGAGAGAGAGAGAGAGAGAGAGAGAGAGAGAGAGAAAAGGACAGACAGAGACAAAGGGCGTTTCGCAAGAAAGAAGGCAAATAATAAAAACAATTACAACTGGCCAATGGAAACAACACCTGGCAGTGTCACCGACTCTTCCCATTCAGTTAACCCCCGAAAACCTTATCTAGTGTATCTGTCTGTCTATCTAAGTTATAGGAAGGATTATATAGAGTATGGAGAGATGATTTTCTATATATGATTTTTGAAAATACTCTTTTTATTTTATAAAACCCCAAATCAAGTTTCCAACAGTAATAGCAATAAGCAACGATCCTTGCTCTTTGGTCGTCAACAGTGACACCCTAATGACGACAAATATTGACTTTAAAAATTGTTGCAAGTAACTTGGTATCTGTTGCTGGGATTTTTCTTGGTTGGGATAGGGTAAAAGACTAGGTAAGGTAATATATGGGACCTCCTCTTCTCTTCTTTCCTTCTCTTCATCTCCTCTCCATTTTCTCCCTCTTGCCTCTACCAACCTCCTCCATCACTTCTCCTTCTGGCCCTCCTTTTCCTCTTCTCCATTGCTTCCTCATCAACCATTTCTTCCTCCTACTCATCTTTCTCCTCCTCTTCCTTGCTCCTCACCCTCTTCTACACTTCCGTCCTCCTATTCATCCTTCTCCTCTTCCTTGCTCCTCTCCCTCTTCCTTCTCTTCCCCTCCTCCTCTTCTATCATCTACTCTTCCTTCTCTTCTTCCTCTTTCTCCTCCGTTTCTTTCTCCTTCCTCTTCTCCAACTCCTTTCTTCCTTGTTTCTCTTCTTCTTCCTCCCCTTCCTCCTCCCCTTCTTCCCGCCTCCTTCTTAATTCCCTTCCTCCTCCCCCCTTCTTCCTCCTCTTCCTCTCCCTTCACCTCCTTCTCCACCCTCTTCCCTCTCCCTTCCTCCTCCCCCTCTTCCTCTTCTTCCTCTCTTTAAGGGTACTTAGGGCCTCCTCTGAGTTGGACTGGCTCGGTCCGTTGACGTACTTGGTCTAGCGTGAAATGATTCGGTGTAACCGGATTCTTGGGAAAGGACAGGTTACGTAAACATTTACTGATGTGGAGTAACTATACTATTTGTACTCTGATATGCAGGAAGGAAAGTGTTGATTAACACAGAAGAAAAAAAAGCGAAATTAGCTGATTGCATGCTCATAAGTGCAAGCTGTCATTGAACTGCTTTTAAAATAGACACAGCTGGGTGTTTGTGTTGAAAAATTTCTTGTGTTTTTGCTAATACTGAAATAAGCATGATTTTGTATACCAAACATTTTCAGATCATTAAAATTTGTAATCTGTGCTGGTTTTAAACACAAAGAAAAGAAACAGAATCATTTCGCTGTAAAATTTGCTGATATTATATTAACTCAATCAGGTCTGTACAAATTGTGCATTGTGCCTTCTAAAATCTGTTTGATCAATTTAATACACAAAGTGCCAAACGTGGGCATTGTTTGTTAACATTGGGCATTTTATTCCAATCCGAGCTCAGCAACAAACTGGAGAAGCCTTCTCTGAGTGTAGCAGTGGCACTGCCTGCTGAATTTTTAATGCTTTGAGGTGTTTCTTAGGTCAAAGCTGCGTTTTCCGTTGCCTTGCAGTGGGATGAGACGGCAGCGAGGAAAACGAGATTTTTTTTTCTTCTTTTTTCTTTTCTTCCTGCCTAGGTCCCGAGCAGAGAAATGCGAGATCCCATAGTGAAGAAACACACTTTTAAAATGCACAATAATTCCGTCTCGGCCTTCTCTCCCTTCATTCATCTGGCCGGGGGAGAGAGCTCTGGGCCCAAATTTAGGATTCGCTCTTTTGTTGTTGTTGTTGTTGTTGGTTTGGAGTGCCAGAGACACACACTTCTCCCAGAAAAGGATCTTGATTATATTTTCGGTTCTCATCAAACTGGTAGTGCAAGGTTATTCGCTGTTGGTAGGAGAACGTCCATTTGAATCTCAATCAGTGATTTGAAGCGAAATTCATTTGGAACCATGTCTTTTTTCTCTCTCTCTCTCTCTCTTTTTTTAGGTTTCACTTCCCCACAGAAACTTACTCGACATTCCTGAATAAATTCGAGGAGTTACGATCCACGGTTCCTCGAGAGGAAACGGTTTCTAAATCGGAAGCCCCTTTGCGGGGTGCCTTGCGGGTCGCACGAAGTCCGGCGCCTCCCGATCCCATGTAAATAACAACATCCCAAATTAAAGATGCCTCTCTGTGGAGCCTGATCGCTGGGGTTGGGTGGATGAGAGGAGGGGACCGGGCCCTGGGAAACGTTGACGGGACCGATCTGGGATATTTACCCACCCCGTCAGCTAATTGCCGGAGACTTTATTCCGCTACAGACCCCCAGTACTTTTCACATCTTTCACCGACTCTTCATTTACTCAGAATCGGTTGGGTTTGGACACTGCCTCCCCCCACCCTTCCCACCCCCACCCCATCCTGTCCTACTGCCCCGTCCACAGACACTCTCCGCTCCCGCCCCAGGGACTGCTCCTGCTCCCCGTGTCCGGCCGGGCAACGGCGTAGGCTGAGAAACGGATGATTTTGGGGAGCGCCAAGACTGGGGGCTATTCTGCAAGTCTGCGGGTAACGGTCTACGGCGACACATTAAATGCCTTCGGGAGCCCCGATCTCGGCTTCTCTGATCTGTTCCGGGTCGCCTTCGCAGTGAGCGAAAGTTGTGGTGTTTGTGTGTGCGTGTGTGTGTATGAACAGCTAAACACCCACATCCTTCCTCTGCTGTCCGGGACGGCTCTACCCACGAGGGTTGCGTGTCCGCAGCCCCCTTTCGGGCTCTCCAAAGCCAGGGACAGTGACCAGGGCATCACCGCCCACCACTGGGTCCTTCCCCCCTCTCCAGCCAAGAAGTCGGTTCTAGCCGGGGGGCCGCCGGGGCCGGGGCCAACCCCGACTGATGATCACCAGTCTTCGCTTGGGCGGGTCGGAGCCTTCTTCGGGGGGTTTTAGTTACAGGTTATACGATTAGGTTGGCGAGAACAGTGGTGAACTAAACTTCCCAGTAAGAGGTCTTCACACCAGGGAAGTGTTGCTGTGCCGCGGCAGCGCGGCCTCGTCATTCATTAGGGAACTGCAGGTTGTCAGCGGCTGCTCTCCGTGAGCGCACACATCCACATCCACACACACACACATATACACACACATGCACGCACACACACACACAGAGGTGGGCCCACATACACATACAACCAGAAACACGCACACGGGCGTGTGCGCAAGGACAAACCCGCGCACAGGCGCACACACATACACACATAGACACACACATACACACACACACACACCCCTACCGCACTAAAACTAAATTAAGAAGCCGATGATTAAGACAAGCGTCTACGAGGCCTGTCATTTCAGCATCCTTCCATCACAACATTGTGGCACAGGTAATTTTGCTTGAAAACCCTGGAAAAATGGCTCTGGGAGAGTTGCCGTGCTTGCGAGCGGGAATTTTTTCTCCGGCCGGGGCTGGGGAGCCCTCCGGAGCCAAGAATCGGCCTCAAAGCGGCAAGAGGGTCGGTCGGCGGGCCCGGGATCCGGCTCTCCGGCCGGGACTAGCTCTGCGCCTTAAGGCAGGTACGTGGGCACCGCCCGCTTCCCCCTCCCTCCTGGATTCCGGATCCCGCAAATCCTCGGGGTGTCCTGCCCGGGATCGATCCCAGGCCACGGGGTGGGGTGGGGGGGGGGTGGGGGGGAATCAGTCTGCTGAGGCCCTCGTTCCGGAAAATGCAAAATTTAATTGCTCAGGCTTCTCTCTCTCTCTCCCTTTTCTCTCTTTCTTTCTCTCTCTCTTTTCTGGAGCAAGAGGGATTACAGTTCTCGAAAGGAGCTGCAAGGACGGGAATTATTTCTCCACATTCCCAGTGAACGGGGATGTGGGGCATCTCCTCCTTGGGGACGGCGGATGGGATAAAGACGCTCGGAAGGTGCTCATCTGGCCGTCGGATGGGGGGAGGGAAGGAAGGAAGAGAGAGGGAGGGAGAGGATGTCGTTTTAGGGGCAACCGGAGATATGTGTCAGCCGAAAATATTTGTCAGTATAAAACGATGAAATTAATCTCAACCTGAAACAAGTCAGTGAAGAATAATAAAGACCAACCTGCCCAGAAAATACCGATATTTTTTTCTCTTCCCGCCTGGCCAAAATTTATAAATGAGGTTCCAAGAGATTTTTAAAGGCCACGACCCGACCAGCCAGCTTCTTCGAGCTGGATCGCCCTGCCTTTGAGCTCGGGTTTAGTTTCAACGGATTGCGGGGTGGGTTCGCTTCCTTGGGGAGCCAGAAGCCGGGACGGTGAATTTCATGTCCCGGACGCGGGATGCCAGCACGTGTCTCCAGCCGCCCGCGACTTTCCAAATTTCCAGGGAAGCGCTTACCAGGAGTAGAGAGAGGAGGGAGGAGACCGGCCATTAACTAGTCCCCGCGCTCCACGAAAAATCCGCTCCCAGGTTGGTCTCCCGCAAACACAGACATACACGGAGACGCGGTCGGTTACACGCCGACACACGAAGACACACGAAAGCACAAACTGAAACAATGAGAAGAAATCAAAACGCCCAAAGGCACCAACAGAGACTCCCACATTTAGGCACAAAAACCCATAAGCACAAGCTGAGGCGCACAGGCATTAGTCGATCATATTTATTGGGGTGTGTGTGGGGGGGTCTTCCTGTGTGCAGGGCACTGTACTAAGCGCTTGGGAGAGGACGATACAACCATGTAACCGACTCGTTCTTTGCCCACCTCGAGTTTACAGTCTAAAGGGACGAGCTGACAGCCTAGAGGCATTGACACACGGACACACCGTCAAAGACCAACACACCAAGCCGCAGATGGACGCTCCAGGCTGCCTCAGACCCACATAGGTCCAGAGGGACACATGCAGACACATACGGTCACACGGTGAATCCCCAGACACTCACCGACCCTCGGTTCTGCCCCCAACCCACAGACGCCCAGACACACACAATCCCAGACACCCCCCGAGTTAGGGCTGTGAAAACGCCGGAGCGGACAGTTCCCTGCCTTTAAATCAATTGTTTGCTCCCGCAGTGCAATCGTTAGCGCGGAGAAGGGAACGAGGTTGGGGCAGCGACAGAACTAGAATATGGGTCCGGGGACGCGGAGCTTCAGCCCAGTGGCCCGGGAAGCCTTCGGCGGGACCTGCCGTCCCCCCCGAGCCCTCCAAGCTGGGGAAATAAAAAAAAAAAATCTGCGATTCCGAACGAGACCCTGCCCAGCCCGAATAGAAGCCGTTCTTTTTCGGATGAGTAAATAAAGCCAATCCCAGCTCTTTCTCCCTCCTCCCGCCTTCCTCCATCCCTTGCCCTCCCTCTCTTGCTTCTTCCCCTCTCCCTTTTTCCCTCCTCCCTCTTTCCTCCTGCCCTCTCCGCTCACCCCAGTGTGTCGAGACCCCCCGGACGGGAGGGGATGGGCGAAAGGACCCCCTCCCCACCCCTTCCCCCCCATCCCTGCCCCCCACCTCTGACTGGCAGGACCAGGCAGGAGAAGATGCGGGGCGGGGGGGGGGGGGCGGGAGGGAGGAGGGACGATGGAAGGACAGAGGGAGAGGCCGTCGCAGAGGGAGGACGGTGGCTTTCGACCTTCCCGCCCCTTGTCCCGGAGCTCCCGGAATCGGAGGGTTTTCCGCTTTCCCGCTTTGGGGAATGAGGATCCTGGATTTTCCTCTTTCTCCAGGCTGGCTTTTCCTGGAGGCCCGGCAGCCGTCCGCGGGGGCCCAAAGCGTCCCCAAGGAGGAGAGGAGAGGGTGGCCTTGGGGGCGGCTAACCCAGCGGCGAGAGGGGCTGGGTCGGGGGGCGCTGCCGGAGGAGACCCTCCCTGCGAGAACCCCTCAGCCCCACCGGGAGCGGGGGAGGGGGACGGCGAGGAGAACATCGCCCCTTTTTGCCCCGCCCCGCCCGCAGCACACCCCAAAACACAACAAAGGACAGACAGTCTGACCTCTTTCCTAATCTTCTCGAAAATGAATCTATTTTCAACGGATCTACAAATCTCTCTCTAGGACGGTCCCGATCAATTGCTCAAAATCCCGCCTGCGCGGGAGGGGAGCCCGCATCGTTTTCTCTCTTCCTCCCCTCCCCCCCACAAAACACACACACAACACACACACACACACTCCAGAGCGAGAACTTTTGGCACTTGTCACGGCGACAATTCGGCGGGGCGATAGAGGAAAAGGCGATTTCCCGGGGCCAGAGCTGGATGACCTGTTGTGGGCAGGGATTGTCTCTATTCGTTGCTGAATTGTACTTTCCAAGCGCTTAGTACAGTCCTCTGCTCTCAGTAAGCGCCCAATAAATACGATTGAATGAATGAATGAATGACGGCCCGACAGTTGGTCTGGGCCAGCCGCTGCTGCGACTCAGGGCCGGGTCAGCGCAGAGTTTAGCGCTCCTTCCCTCCCATCCTCCGGGCTGGGCTGGGTCTCGGGGGGCGGATCTTGGGTTTCAGGGAGGCAAATAGTAGCAGGAATAGCTTCTGCAGGCCACACCGGTCCCGACCCCAGTTCTAGATGCTCCCTTTCTGGGCCTTTTTTTGGGAGAGGAGCGGGGAGAAGCCGCCCCGGACCCTGACCGGTCACCCTCTCTCCCTCCGCTAAGTGACCGGTCCGAAACAGGCAGAATTCGAGATCTGACCGTCCCGGGCTGTTGGTTTTCACTGGAGTTACTATCCATCGGTGCCCCTCCGGACAGGTCTGGTAACCATAAATAATCCGAATTCACTTCTATTAGCTCCCGAAGCTGCATCCGCCCTTTAGAAGTTAACTTAAGGCCGGACGCTTACACTCTTCTCCCCCAGAAACGATATGATTCCCACCACATCCATGGACCACGCCCACCCCCAAGTATCTTCATTAATCTCTGAGGTCTTGCCCCAGTTCCGTCCAAAAGGGCGAGAGAAAGGTACCGGTGTCCAGACCCTCGCTCATTCCCTTTCCCCGGAACCTGGGGTCCTTGGCGTGACTGGGCCGTTCAGGGATGGAGACCCAAGGTTAGGTCACGACCGCTCACTCCCTCGCCCAGCCCTGGCCTGCACCCTCGGCTTTCCCGAAATCGCAGCCCTTGACGCCAGGTCGCCCGCCCGGCCGGCTCCTGAATGGGTTTCGTTCATTCGGTCCTATTTATTGAGCGCTTCCTGTGTGCACAGCCCTCCACTAAGCGCTCATTCGCGATGCCGACTCCCTCCCGCTGTTGTGGCCGACGGCTCCTAAAACACGGTTCAACAAGCCCGTCTAAACGATGGCCTTGATGGCTGGCTGGGCCCTCCGGTTTCCTTAGTTTCCTGTTGACCCAAAGCCAGGAACCTCTGGACCCTTCTCGTTGGGCAACCGACCTCAAAAACATGGGCGAGCAACCAATAGATAATTTGGTTATCTTTAATTGTTGGGAGGAATGTAATTGTAGATTCATATATATATAATAAGTTTAAAAACATACACATATACTGTTATCCTGTCTACACTCGTTCTCCCTTGATAAATACGCACACACACACACACACATACACACGGAGCAACGTTCGGCTTGTCTCGACATGTTGGAAGCTCAAGACGCACAACAAAATCATTACAGGAAAGTGATAAAGCCTCCTGACTCGACGCAGGGAGGATGGTCTGTTTGGGTGTCTGTTGCCTTTCTACTTTATCGTTTAGTGAAGCGCAGACACACAAACACACACATATACGCACACGCCGCTCTCGCTTTTTCCCCTCTCTTCCTTCACCTCATCTCTCTCCATCCATCCTCCACCCCTTGCACTCTCGCACTCGTGTTCCTGGATTTAAAAAAAATCAGTTTCTCGACATTTCCTAGGGATTCTATTTATCAGTGTTACCGCAGTGTATGTTACGGGAGAAACATCCAAACACTCCTAGAGCTGCAATTTTAAAGGAAATAGTATCCCCAGATATAAAAATAAAAAATGTAGAAGATGAGATGTATAATTCAATCAAATTACACAAAATTGCTCGAAAATCCAGAACGGTAACTATCCATTATGCCTCTGTTTTATTAGTGACAAGTACAATTACTCTAAAATAAAGAACACTGGTGAATATATAATTGGCTGTAATCCTGTTAGTGTTTGAATAAAAATGACGGGAACATTTAACACTTTGACAACAAAATGTTCAGAAATAACTTATTTATTCAAACAGTTTTTATTTCCCAGCAAGTGGAGGAGAAACACAGTTCACTTAGGAAAAATCAATGACTTTCCACCGCGATAAATAAATATCTAAAAGGGGAGAAACATACCTAGATATTAATTTGATTTTGAACCACCAAGAGGCTTAAGGCAAGTCTCGCAAGGGAGCGCGCCGGCCTGTCGAGGTCGGTACCCACCGAGCGCCACCTTGAGGTCGGCCCGCGCATCGCCCCCGACGCCGACTCCATCCCAGTCGCTGACCCAGGGAGTCGAAGTTAATAATAATAATAATAATAATGGTATTTGTTAAGCACTTGCTATGTGCAGAGCACTGTTCTAAGCGCTGGGGTAGATACAGGGTCATCCGGTTGTCCCACGTGAGGCTCACAGTCTTCATCCCCCATTTTACAGATGAGGTAACTGAGGCACCGCGAAGTGAAGTGACCTGCCCACAGTCACACAGCTGACAGGTGGCAGAGCCGGGATTCGAACCCATGACCTCTGATTCCCATGCCCGGGCTCTTTCCGCTGAGAAAGAACGGGCAGGAAGGAGAGAAGGGGGAAGAGGACGGAGGAGGAAGAGGAGGATGAAGATCCAGCGCTTAGAACGGTTGTTGGCACATAGCAGTTGACAAATACCATCATTATTATGTGGGGGTGGGCCCGGAGAAGGTGACACTTCTGCCCCTATTCTGCCCCTACAAGGTCTGGATCTGAGTCCAGGAGAAGAAGGCCCAGCCTGACCAAACCTCTTCCCATCCCTACCTCTTTCTGGCCTGGGCCCTGCTCGCCTCTTTACTCATTTGTGTTTCCTGGGCCCGTCTAGCCTGCTCCGCAAGAAGAAGACGACACCGCCTTGGCGTCCATTTCGGAGGCGCTGGCATCATCTAGGGGGGCCCCTCTCCTAGACCCATGCAAGAAATAGCCCCTCGCCCCCAGGATCCGGTTCCGCGGTCCCCTGTGGCCTGAGGTGCAGAAAATGCCGATCTGGGTGCTGAGGGGACAATGTGGGATTCAGTCTAATCAATAAGAATAACGTGCAACAACAACAACGACGAGAATAATAAATTCGTTAAGCACTGCCTGTGTGCCAAGCACTGTACTAAGCACCGGGGTAGATATAAGATCATCAGGCCCCACACGGGGCTCACAGTCCTAAGTAGGGGGGACAACGGGTATTGAACCCCTATTTTACAGTTGTGGTAACCGAGGCTCAATGAAGTTAAATGACTTGCCCACAGCAGACAAGTGGCAGAGTGGAATTAGAACTCAGATCCCGACTCCCAGGCCCGTGCTCTTTCCATTAGGCCATGCCGCTTCCCCCAGAATAATAATAATAATAATGATGAGGATAATAACTTCATCTGGCCCAGTTTCAGACCTTCATTCTTCCCACCAGTTGGGTGACTTCTGCCCAACAGCGGTGGGATCGCCTGAAACGGGGAAGCAAACAAGGAATTTTCGTTCAATTAGCCAAACTGCGGGGAGGGGTGGAGAGGGTCAGGAGTCAGGGCGGGGGATAGTAACAATAATGATAATAATGTTAGTATTTGTTAAGCGCTTACTATGAGCAGAGCACTGTTCTAAGCGCTGGGGTATATACAGGGTAATCAAGTGTCCCACATGAGGCTCACAGTCTTAATCCCCATTTTACAGATGAGGGAACTGAGGCACAGAGAAATTAAGTGATTTGCCCACAGTCACACAGCTGACAGTATGTCAGAGTCCACCCAGGATCAGCGTTCGTAGATTATTTATTTGGAATGGGGCTGTGACAGGCTCCGCCCGGCCTAGGAACTGGATTTGGGGCTGGGGCTGGGTTAGGGTTTTGGATAGGGATAGAGCTGGGGCTGGGGCTGAATTGGGGTTGGGGTCGGGCAGGGGATGGTTTGGAAAGGGGAGTGTCTACAAACTCTTCTGTACTCTGCCAAGCGTCTTGCTCAGTACTCGGCACACAGCAAGCGCTCAATCAATTCCAGGGATTGATTGATTTCCGGAGTCCAGGGCGGCTGAGGGTCAACGTGCACAGAGATCCGCATCATAATAATAATAACTCTAATATTCGTTAAGCGCTCACTATGTGCCAAACGCCGTACTAAGAGCTGGGGTGGATACAAGCAAATCGCGTCTACTTCTACTGAGAAGCAGCGCGGCTTAGTAGAAAGAGCCCGGGTTTGGGAGTCAGAGGTCGTGGGTTCTAATCCTGACTCCGCCACCTGTCCGCTGTGTGACCTCGGGCAAGCCACTTAACTTCGCGGTGCCTCAGTTCCCTCATCTGGAAAATGGGGTTTAAGACCGTGAGCCCCACGTGGGACAACCTGATGACCTTGTCTCTACCTCAGTGTTTAGAACAGTGCTTGACACATAGTAAGCGTTTAGCAAATACCATCATTAGCAGCGTGGCTGAGTGGAAAGAGCCCGGGCCTGGAAGTCAGTGGTCGTGGGTCCTAATCCCGCCTCCGCCACTTGTCAGCTGTGTGACCTCGGGCAAGCCTCTTCACTTCTCTGTGCCTCAGTTACCTCATCTGGAAAATGGGGATTAAGACCGTGAGTCACACGTGGGACAACCTGATGACCTCGTATCCACCCCCGCGCTTAGAACAGTGTTTGGCACACAGTAAGCGCTTAGCAAACGCCATCATTAGCAGCGTGGCTGAGTGGAAGGAACACGGGCTTGGGAGTCAGAGGTCGTGAGTGCTAATCCCGTCTCTGCCACTTGTCAGCTGTGTGACCTCGGGCACGCCACTTGACTTCTCTGTGCCTCAGTCGCCTCATCTGGAAACTGGGGATTAAGACCGTGAGCCCCACGTGGCTGACCTCGTCTCCACCCCAGTGCTTAGAACAGTGCTTGGCACACGGTGAGCGCTTAGCAAACACCATCCTTAGCAGCGTGGCTGAGTGGCAAGAGGAGTCAGAGGTGGTGGGGGCCAATCCCGGCTCCGCCACTTGTCTGCTGTGTGACCTCGGGCAGGCTGCTTCGCTTCTCTGTGCCTCAGTTCCCTCATCTGGAAAATGGGGGATGAAGACTGTGAGCCTCACGTGGGACAACCGGATGACCCTGTATTTACTCCAGTTACCTTGTATCTACCCCAGCGTTTAGAACAGTACTTGGCACATAGTAAGCGCCGGACAAATACCATCAGTGGCATGATTATTACTCAGGAGGGGACTTCCATCCCAGCTTCGCTCGGATGGGGGTCTCCTTTCCACCCCTTTGGGGTGGGGTTGGGCAGGGGCCTCCCTCCCAGAAATAATAATAACAACAATAATAGATAACGATGGTATTTGTTAAGGGCTTCCTAAGTGCCAAGCACTGGGGTAGATCCAAGGCCATCGGCTTGTCCCACGTGGGGCTCACTTACAGTCCCCATTTTACAGTTGGAGTAAGTGAGGCCCAGAGAAGTTAAGTGACTCGCCCAAGGTCAGAGAGCAGACCAAGCAGTACGGGAGGGGGGGGGTCCTCACCGTCTTTCCTCACCCCTTCTCCCCCGGACCCCATCCTCCCTCTTCTTCCAGCCCGCCCCCACTCTGTCCCTTGGCCCACCCCCAAGTTCAGGGGGAGCCGGCAGGGCCAGCCGGGGGAGAAAGGAAGCGCCGCAGAGAGGGGCTGCCATCCTCTACCCATGGCCCCGTCTTTTCTTTTAGAGAAGCAGCGTGGCTCAGTGGAAAGAGCCCGGGCTTGGGAGTCAGAGGTCATGGGTTCGAATCCCGGCTCTGCCACTTGGCAGCTGGGTGACTGTGGGCGAGTCACTTCGCTTCTCGGTGCCTCAGTTCCCTCATCTGTAAAATGGGGATGAAGACTGTGAGCCTCACGTGGGACAACCTGATGACCCTGTATCTCCCCCAGCGCTTAGAACAGTGTTCTGCACGTAGTAAGCGCTTAACAAATACTAACATTATTACTATTTTTTCCTATTCTTTTCTTTTTGTTGGCCAAGATGCTGAGCTGTGCCGGGTCCCTGGCTGGGCGGCGGGCAGCTCATCGGAACGGCAGCAGTGCCATCTAGTGGCAACAGAGCACACGTGCACCCAGGTTTCGGAAGCCCGCCAAGTTGTTCGCTGTTGTTATTATTATTATTAATAATTATCGTATTTGTTAAGCCCTTAGTATGCGCCAGAAAATATATATCTTCCCCAGTGTTTAGAAGAGACTGAACTCTCCCTTCTCCTCCTCCATTCCCCACCCCTCCTCCCTCCCTCTGCTCTTCGCCCTTCCCCTCCTCACAGCACTTTAATAATAATAATAATATTAATGATGTTGGTATTTGTTAAGCGCTTACTATGTGCTGAGAACTGTTCCAAACGCTGGGGTAGATGCAGGGTAATCAGGTTGTCCCACGTGAGGCTCTCAGTCTTAATCCCCATTTTACAGATGAGGGAACTGAGGCCCAGAGAAGTGAAGTGACTTGCCCAAAGTCACAAAACTGACAGGTGGCGGATCCGGAAATAGAACCCATGGCCTCTGACTCCTAAGCCCGTGCTCTTCCCACTGAGCCATGCTGCTTCTCTATTTATTACTCTAGTTTATTAATGATGTGTATATACCTGTGATTCTATTTATCTTGATGGTATTGATGCCTACTTGTTTTGTTTTGTTGTCTGCCTCCCCCGTTTAGACTGTGAGCCCGTTGTTGGGCAAGGATGGTCTCTATCTGTTGCCCAATTGTACATTCCAAGTGCTTAGTACAGTGCTCTGCACATAGTAAGCGCTCAATAAATACGATTGAATGAATGAACAATGCCTGGCACATCACATAGCAAGCGCTGAACAAATACCATTAAAAAAGAGAGAGAGAGAAATTCAGAGAGATTGGAGAAAGAGATTTGGCCCAAGACAACTCACTGGCAGCATCGAAGCACCATTTATGGAGGATGGAGATTTATTCCACCCATCTTCTTCTTTCCTCTACAACCTCTTTTTTTTACTTAATGTCATCAACATCATCACCGCCTTTATCCTATCATCAGCCTATTATATTGTACACTCCCAAGTGTTTAGCGCAGTTTAGAAGACTGCACATAGTAAGCACTCAGTAAATGTGATCGATTGATCAACAGCACTGCTATCAGTGGAATCTGGAGGGGAAATAGGAGATCCATCTAGAAAGTACAAATTTAAAAAGGTGACAGGAGGCATTCCCCGAAAGCAAAGGGAGCACCAGATCCTAATGGTCAACTAGAGAAATGGCAGCCACTAGTTATGAGTATTAAAGCAACAAGAGGGAACTCTGAATCCCATGGGGCAGGTAGGACAAGATTTCAGCATAGACCCAATCTCTGAACCCAAGGTGGGAGCAATTCAATAGAGGAAAGAAGACAGATCTGTAAATGACATAATCCACTTGACAATAATCCTTATTACACTACTGTACTTTTCCAAGCAATAGGCACAGTGCTCTACACGCAGTAACTGCTCAATAAATACTATTGCTTGATTGGTTCGTAGACTGGGTTGGGGAAAAGTGTAGGTTGGAAACTTCCAGAGGAAGTGGTTTTTGAACTGCTATAAAAAATAAGGTCGACTATCACAATATTTTAACGGCATGATCTTATTGCCCATATATTTCTAGAAGGAAAACACCCTGTGGACTTCACCCACCGATGTCTGGGTCTGTCTCCTTTCTTGTTCCAGTGAACACATTTGCAACGATTAGAGCGAACCCATTACTGACATGCAAGGATTTTCCGTTTATTCCATTTTTAAGCAACGAAGCAATTGGAGCATTAGAGAAGTCACGTTAATACTTGAGCTCAGATGAGGCATCTTTGGATTTCCACCCTTGAGGACCTTAGCCCTCCTAAAAGCCTTTCCTCCTGAAAACAGGAGGAGCTCCAGTATCAAGCCCCAACTCTTACCTCTTTGTACTTCCCAGCAGATGGGTACGTGACCCTCTCCCCCCTCCCACCCACTGACTCTTATAGCTCTGATTTCCCGATTGCAATGTTTTGTGGGAAGTCCTAGTAGGGTCGACGTTCAATGCAAATAAAGACCTTGGCTCATCACCATTTACTAGCTCATCAGCATGCATTCAGTCCCTCCCTCACTGACCTTTTAGGAAGCTCTCTGGGAGGAAAGAACTGAATGAAGACAAAGCTGATGCAGCTGTATTTGAGGTTCTCCCATGTGTTCCCATGTTGGCTGTGCTCATTTTCTTATTGCCACCATGATCCTAATCTTACCAGAAGCTGAGCCAGATTGTTCTGCCTGAAAACGGCCCAACTCTCTTCTGTGTTCTTCCTCTGGCTAGATTCCTTTGGGAGACAAAAGTTAAAAATTTCCAGTTTTCAGAATGTGGAGCCTAGAGTCGAGGCACCTCCTCCTATGCTCTCAAAGCTCACGGAGGGAAAGGAGCTCATCTTGCCATGTTGAAGAGGGGACTCAAGGTTCATATTTAACAGGAAGGAGTCACAAGGATATGGCTTCATGTGTACTGGGTAGTCATGTGATTTTCATCACTTCCCTGATCCTGTAGGCCTCCTCTTTCCTTAGCCTTTCCATTTAACTTGGATAAAGGGACCCCAGTTCTCTTCTGTGTTCAGAGAAGTGCAACCTGTCATTTATAATTCATTCATTTGTATTTATTGAGCACTTACTGTGTGCAGAGCACTGTACTAAGCGCTTGGGAAGTACAATTATAATGACAAGGATGATGGCAGCAGGTTTATCTCCTGGGGTCCTCAAAAGCAGAGACAATGCTTTTTGGTTCTATTGTACCAAAGGGCCTCAAACTGTACTTTCTGAGGTTGATGATGATGAACTTGTAAGATATTTGAGGGCAAGAAACGTGTTTTGTTTCTAGTCTACTCTCCCAAGGGCTATGTATAATGCTTTGCACAAAGGAGAACTCAATGATTGTTGAAGAATTGGAAGGGAGGGAGGGATAAGCAGAGAAAAGGAGAGTCAGGTGAGTAGGTCTACATTTCCATAAGCCACACACGAACTGCATTGCTGCTTTGGAGTGTAATTTATGACTGGATCCATGAGACAATAGTAAGTTTATGTAATGTCACCCTCCATCAAAGTTATGCCCACAATAACTTCAGTCCAGTTCGTCTTTCCAACCACAAATGATGGTGCTCTGGCCTGTTCGTTTCTACTCCTGGATATCTCATGTCTATTTCCATGACCTATTGTAAACCTACACGAAACAGGGATTTTGCCAATTCCAGCTCTCTAGATGAGGGTGTAATCGGGGATACTGACATACTGGCCGGGAAGTTCAGCAGTATGCTCTACAAGGAGATTTAGATCATCCAGTTAATCTGAGGTTGTTCACACTTCTGACTTCCAAATGGGAAAGTGAATGGAGTTAACAGTGGCACGATTTTGCCGATTTGGATATTAAACCAGTGGTTTTGGAGAATTCCAGAACAGCATAAGGTCAGATAGAGCTATACAGAGACATGCTGGAGCCGATAGGTGAAACCAAATGCTAGGAAACAATTCATATACTCCTATCAGTGGGCTCAGAATGTTCTCTTCGGTGGACTAAAACTGTGGGTTAAGATTTCTAGCTGGGTCTGGTCTCCTAGAAGACAGAAACAGTGACTCAAATCAGTTCTCTGCTAGGCCAAAGTACTAACCAAGGTGCTGAAATAAATTCTGGAAAAAGGAGAATCCTTGAACTCCTGGAATTTACAATAGATAGGGTGTAGTGTGCAGGGCACACATCATACTTCACAATACAAAAAAAACCACACGCTACAAATTATATAAGGCTCCAAACATGTGAAAGAGTGCTCTTTTCTCTCTTCACTCTTCTGCTGAAAGATCTCAATCCTCTAGACTATGAGCTCACTGTGGGCAGGAAAAGTGTCTACCAAATCGGTAGTATTGTACTCTCCCAAGCACTTAGCACAGTGTTCTGCACACAGTAAGCACTCCGTAAATACGACTGATTGATTGACTAAAACTTTCACTTGGTTTTCCTGTAGATTGTTGTAGATTTTCATCTCCTTCCCTTCACATCCTCACATTTTCCCCTTGTTTTAGAACAGCCCTAACTGGATGGTAGGCCAGAATTTGAACTCAAAAGATCAAATAGCTTGATCTGCTCATCTCCCTCCTAAAACCTTCTCCTCTTCTTAACTTTTCTATGACTATTAATATCTCTAAAATCTTGTCTTGCAACTTGTAACCTTGCTGTAATTACTGACTCATCCCCAACATTCACCTCCAACATTTAGGCAGTCTCTTAACTGCTGGTTGGTTCAGTATAGGATCTCCAAGATCTGTCTCTTCTCCTCCACCAATACTGACACCACCTAGGTTCAAGCTCTTAAAGCCTCCTTGATGGATGACTAATTCCTTTTTACTGATCTCCCTGAATCAAGCCTTTTCCCCCTTCAGTATATAATTTTTATTTGGTTTGACCACTGATGATAAGAGTGTCTCTGAGGGGTTGAACGTCACATTACGAATCTCCTACAAATTTGCACACTGTGGTCTTGAAATACAACAATGCGACTTTCTGGCCTCTTGCTTTTTGGGGTGAGCATTGCTCAGACACCCGTGGCAAAGAGGAGAAAGGTAGCTCGTTGTCAGCAGGGCATGGGCATGGGCTTGAGTTGTTTTAGCAGTAATCGTGATGTTTTCCTGGGAGCCGTCCAAACTCTACACAATTCTATACAACGACATACAGCTTCCCATATCATCTTTTAAAGATGTCAGTTAGACCACACTACCCCTCTTATCGGAAGCCTCAGATGAATCTCCATTTCTTCTCCTGGGAAGTAGCTAGTCCTAATGGAAAGATCATAGGCCAGGGAGTCAGAGGGCTTGGGTTCTCTCTGCCTCAGGTACCCCATCTGTAAAATGGGGATCAAATACTTATTCTCTCTCTGTCTTATAGAAAGGGACGGGGGCTACATCCGATCTGATTATATGAATCTACCCCAGCGTTTAATGTAGTGCTTGGCAAGTAGTCCACACATTATTATTAGCATTTTCCCATTAAATAAAAACTCTTAATCATAGGTTCCAAGGTTCAACATTGTCACAATCCAGTTTTTGCAGCTCACACTTTTTGTTTCTTCCAAGTTAACATTATTATTGGGGAGCTCCTTTAGGTTTTCTGTCTACTACAGAGCTTTCCTACAGTAGGCACCCAATCAATACTGATGATGCTGTTACTGCTACTCCTGTTTGAACCACTTGTTTAACCACTTGGGCTACAATGGGATGTCTCCCAGTGTGCAACACGACACAGGAACATGACCTCCAGCGGAGAGCTAAAAATAAGGGAGGCAAGGAGTGAAAGAACGGAAAAGAAAGAGGGAGAGGGAAAGGGTGAGCTAGAAGCAGCATGGTGTAATGGATAGGATATGGACCTGAGAGTCAGAAGATCATGGATTTTAATCCTGGCTCCATCCCTTGTCTTTTGCCTGACCTTGGGTAAGTCACTTAACTTCTCTGTGCCTCAGTTACTTTAGCTATAAAAAAAATGGGGATTAAAAGTGTGAGCCCAATGTGGGACAGCGACCGTGTTCGACTTGATTAACTTGTATCTACCCCATGCTTAAGACAAACAGTGTTTGACACACAGTAAGCCCTTAGCAAGTACCATAATAATAATAATAAGGGAGAGAGAGACAGAAGCAAATGGGAAAAGAGGGTGAGAAATGAAGGAAAAAAGGGGGGAGGAGAGGAGAGGTAGAGCAAGGGAAGAGAGGAACACAGGAGAAAACTCGTTTTCTGTACTAACATCTTCTTCTTTCTCTGCTTCCCTCAATGCCAATGCTTCAACACGCCACCGCTGCCCAGACACAGCAGAACTGCCCCTTCCTGAAGAGGATTGGTGACCTCCTCATCTTATCTTCTTCCCTGCTGCCCTGACGTCACCACTCCTGACTCCCTAGATTTCTCCTTTTGCTCTTTTGTATGGCAGGGTGGATCATCTCAAAATATCAGTGCTCCCAACATATTCTGAGTTCAGAGGAAGTTTATCAAATTATTTTTTTGCCCTTTAATTTTGCCATTAATTAATTTTGCCCTTTAGCTTTGGCTGATCAATGTAGACTAAATTGTGCCTGGAAGAGTCAAAGGGACTATTTCCAAATTAAAGCTAATGGTGCCACGCTGTGAACTAGAAGATCTGTTTAGTCCAAAGTGCACTGAGTTCATCTCCAGATGAACTTAGGTCAAAAGCCTGGTTGACATTTAAGCTGCAGTTGAGGATAATTTTTAATATTTAATTGTGGCTCTAATTTCCCTGATGAGATTTGGGAACAGAATTGGAGCCCTGTTAGAAATTTCTACCTATCTTTCAAATTGGCATCTGCTACGGATCTAGGCACTATTTTGCAGGAAGCAACTGGAAAAGCTACGTTGGACAGAAGACTCCTTGTTATAAAGATAAAGGAGGGGAAGAAGGGGGCTTGGTTGGTGTGATATGGATCAAAAGCCAATACTTATCAACTTCATCCAATAGTGTCTTTCCCCTGTTAAACCCTGTTTTCCCCAGCTCCATCTCCCTCCTGCATGACTTATGCACTGCAATCTGTGACTTTGGACATTTGATATTTGCCCACTCCCAACCCCACAACACTTATCTACACATCTTCAAATTATATCTTGTAAATTACTTTTTTCACGTTAATGTCTGTCTCCCCCTCTAGACAGTAACCTCGTTATGGGCAGGGAATGTGTCTGCTAATTCTCTAGTATTGTATTCTCCCAAGCACTTAGTATGGTGCTCTGCACATAGTAAGGGCTCAATAAATACGTTCAATTGATTGATAAATAACGATGCGCTCAAATTTCCGTGTCATCTTGAGGTGCAGACAAAGTCAAAATACTGACTTTAGTCACTGCAGTTTAGTATTACAGTAACTTAACGAGCTCACTCTCTTTAAGTAACTTCCTTTAAACATTCACATGAGCATGAAATAGGCAAGTTAATATGATGAGCAAATTCATGGCTTAGTGGAAAGAGCACTTGCTTGGGAGTCAGAGGTCTTGGGTTCTAATCTTGACTCCACCACTTAGCTATGTGACTTTGGGCAAGTCACTTCTCTGTGCCTCAGTTACCTCTTTGGTAAAGTGGGGATTAAGACTGTGAGCCCCACTGGACAACCTGATTACCATGTATCTACCCCAGTGCTTAGAACAGTGTTTGGTACATAGTAAGGGCTTAACAAATACTATCATTATCATTATTATTATTCCTGATTTCTAGGAGCATAAACTGTCCTTGATCTCTCCCAGCATGCTCTCTTGACAGTTGAAATCAGTCCACGGTCTTATGCTTTGAGGAAGCATAGACAGGATGTCTCAAGGAGGGTTTCTAATCCTAACTGGACAAACTGACCCCCAGAAATCAGTGACCTGCTGCTTCTCAGTAGAACCCACTGGGTCCTCTATGCAAATTAAAGATATGAAACTGAAATTAAAGAATGCACTTTACCACATTATCCAGCTAAGGATAATGGGATAAAGAGGTGGACAATAGGATAATCTACCAGTAATTGAAGGAATGGGGAAAAGGGACAGAAGGAAAAGCAATACTAAACTGAAAGAGATAGACTAAGAGTATGGCAGGACTTTCAATTGAGAGGACAAATGAGGATTTTTTAATGGCGTGCCTCCTAAAATCGGCAAAGATCCATAGACCATAAAAAAAAAATCAAAGGTTGAGTGAAGATTGGCACTGCTATGTTGATGTACACCAGAAAACAAGCACAATGTAGGGGTGCATCAATGGAGTACACTCAGTTGTGCCAGAACGCAAGTTTTCATCATGCAGTTGGGATAGATTATGATGGCAGAATTAGGGAACAATTTTCTGACAACAATGCGACATGATGCTGGAAGAAATTATAGTGCTTATGTTCTTGGTGACAGATACAGGGAGAGTATTACAACACACGTTTTCCTTAATGCAGGATTCTTCAAGAGCATGACCCTGAGAGTCCGAGGTCTTGGGTTCTAATCCTGCCCTCTCATGTGCCTGTTGTGTGATCTTGAGTAAGTCACTTGACTTCTCTGTGCCTCAGTTTCCTCTATTGTAAAATGGGGATTCAATATCAATTCTCCCCCCTCCTACTGAGATCGTGAATCCCAGGTGGGAAAGGGGCTGTATCTCACCTGATTGATTTGAATCTACCCCAGCGCTTTGAACAGAGCTTGGCACAGAGTATGTGCTTAATGAATGCAGTAAAAACCCTGAATTATAAGAGAACTAATAAAACAAAGCTTTCAAACTAATGTGCCCACTATATTGTGCACTGATGGAGCCCACTGCAGATCACGGTGTCGGCTCCAATCTGTGGCTCACATTCAAAGGAAATAGAAAATAACTGTGTTTGTTAAGTGCTTTCTGTGTGTCAAGTGTTGCACTGAACCATGGGGTAGATACAAGATAATCAGGGCCCACATAGGGCTCATGGCTTAAGTAGGACAGAGAACAGGTAATGAATACCCATTTTGCAGATGAGAGAACTGAGGCACAGAGAAGTTAAGTGACTCACCCAAGGCCACACAGAGGGAACGTGGCAGAGATGGGATTACAACCCAGGTTCTCTGACTCCGAGGCCTGTGCTCTTTCCACTAGGCAAGGCTGCTAAAATGGAACATGTACAAAGGAGAGCGGTAATCAAGATCAAAGGGTTATGAAGCAAGAGGAAAAAGTTGGGATAGTTTAAACTTCCAAAGGAAGCACATGAAGGATGGCATCATAATGGCCAGAGGCTCCCTAAAGTCTCTGCAGAGGATATAATCAACCGTTTCCCAAGCCCACTGAGAATCATGCTTTTAATCCAGATTACATGCCAGCAAACGGAAGTTTAGGTTAAACCTGAAGATCAGCTTTCAGAAAGGTAAGGAATTAGATACTGGTTATCGAAGGATAAGTAAGACTTGCCCCACCACCATGAAAAACCTTTAATCGTTACTGAAGCAACCTTTCACCTGAGAGGGTTAGGTGCTGCCTGCCCAGTGACGGAAGGATGGGCTGAGATGGTCTTTTAAGGTCCCTGCAGACTACTGTTCCCTGATCTCTGTGTATTGGTTACGAACCTGAGCACTTGATCCAGACTTAATAATACTTGAGAAATATAGAAAGGTCAATAATAGAATGGATGGAATGAATTATGCACTTTGGAGGCTATTAAGACGAGACATAATAAGTTCAGAATGGATACATTTAAGAACTTTTTGATAGTAATGATGATAATAGACCTGTGAAACTGTTAACTGTTTCCCTAGCAAGGTAATTATGGCTCAATCAGTCAAGGCATTCAAAGCAAGGTTAAGTACATTTGGGAAAGAACAATATTCAGTCTTCCCATCGAACCCAGTGGTATGATTTAGTTGAAGGAGATTCTGGGCAGATCCATGTGTTAGAGCGATAAATTAGAGGAGCACTTGGCCAAGTTAATGCCATAAATCATAGGCATGAGGTGCTGATCCATGATATGATTTTAAGAGTCACTTGGTTGGTTTGCCCTGCCCAGGGCAAGTGAGGAGTTGAGAATGAAGATTTCTCCTTGTTTCCTGGGATAAAGGTGGGACGGTAGTATAATCTATGGATTGGCACTTATTTTCAAGAGTGGCATAAAGATGTCACAATTACATCCTTGTTCAAGTTACATGAACATTCCTCTTGTATTGCTTTCTGATTTTTATTTAGTTTTTTAATCTCCTGCCTCAAACATGCATTCTGAAGAAATCCATTGATTTGGAGTAAGGCGGCAGGCCATCTCAGAACTGAATAGCCCACAATTTTTTTCTGAAACGTGCAACCGGTGCAGTTATTTTATTACAGAAAAGTCATTCTTTCCAGAATAGCTCTGATTGACAAAATTACTGAACAAAATGAGAGTAACAAGCTTTCATTCTCATTAAGTATGTTCTAAAATATTTAATTAAAATTAGATTTTCTATCTGCAGCACTTTTTAATATAATGTGCAAAAGTAGCAACAGCAATTTATTACAAAGAATAATTGGATAGAATCTAACAAAGATAGTTTGATTTGAAAGAGTAGACATCTGTGGTGTTCTAATTGCTAATACAGTATTCCGATGCAATAATAAACCGAACGTGACCAGTGTCATTTATTGTTCTCTAAACTAGACAGTAGTCTAACATAGGTAGGATATTGAAGAAGCTTACTTATAAGTTGCATCGTTTGTTCTAATGAAGTAAAAAATAGGCATCAGAAACGAGATTTGAGTGCTCAGGCCTACAAAAGTCATGGTGAATCAAACTCTTCCAAAAACACTTATTTTAACCTAGTGGAAAGAGAATTGCTCTCAGAGTCAAAAAACTTGATTCTAGTACTGCTTTTTAATGGTATATATTAAGAACTTACTGTGTGTCAAGCACTGGAATAGATACAAGTGAATCAGGCTGGATACAGTTCCTGTTCCACATAATAATAATAATGTTGGTATTTGTTAAGTGCTTACTATGTGCAGAGCACTGTTCTAAGTGCTGGGGTAGATACAGGGTAATCAGGTTGTCCTATGTGAGGCTCACAGTCTTAATCCCCATTTTACAGATGAGGGAACTGAGGCACAGAGAGGTTAAATGACTTGCCCACAGTCACAGCTGACAAGTGGCAGAGCCGGGATTCGAACCCATGACCTCTGACTCCCGAGCCCGGGCTCCTTCCACTGAGCCACACTGCTAAATAGGAGAACAGATATCGAATCACCATTTAGCATTGGAGGAAACAGGCACAGAGCAGTTAAGTGACTTGAGCAGGTCACACAGCGGGCAAGTGACAGAGATGGGATTAAAACTCAGGTCGTCTGGCTCCACTAGGCCATGCTGCTTCCCATGATGCTGGTTCTGCCTGTAGCTGGTTATCATGGGCAAAGACCAGATCTCTTCTGTAAAGTTATGCCACCCAGCCTACCTACCCACTTGTTAAAAAAAAACTCCGTGACCCAGCGGGAATATAACTAGGAGAGACAAGAATGTCAGTGGCGACGTGCAAGATATTAGCACTATTTCTTCTGTGTAGGTTTAGGGAGGGGTGCAAAATTGGATGGGAAAAGAGAGTTCGAGAGGCACCCATTATGTTACATATTGCACTAGAAAATCGACTCAACTGCTCCTACACATAAGTTTTCTTTTGAGGGCAAACCAAGATTATTATAAGGGAAAATCCTCAATAAATATGATTGATAGATTGAGCAAAGAAACCCAGCAGATATAATTCAATGTGTAATATGTATCCCGGACAGATTTTTGGCTCGATAATTTTTCCTAGTTGACACTATGTGGATCAATGATTGCAAAGGCACGAGCCAGAATCGCTGCTGGGAAAGATTTCAGAAAGGCAGAAAAGTGATGTTTAAATATAAAGATCTGTATGCAACATGGTAGGGAACCAAAGCAGTTAAGGAAGATAAGAAGGGAGAAAAGGGGGTGATGGATTACCTTTGATGTCCACTTTCCTCTGGTCCATTTCCATTGATTCTATGGAAAAGAGAATGTCTTAGTTATAGAAATTCAGTTATCCATTTCTTTGAATTTTTCCTCCTCACTGTGTGATCACTTCTCAAGAATAGCATCTTATGCTATGGAGTTAAGACCTATCAAATCTGTAATAGTTTTGTTGATGGATTCATCTCCTCCAGAGAATAAGGTGCTTTCCACTTTCTTTAAAATGAGCCATATTCCACATTAATAAGGCAGGCACATTGCATAAAAAGGCCAGGGAAGTAAATACCTCCGTTTAAGAGCCACTGGAGAAACCTGGGATAATCTACCTCAGGCCCTGAGTGACAGAAAACAGAATTTTCTCAGCCCAGTGATTTTTCAACAGGTGACTAGTGGGGGGTGAGAAGTGTAACGTTGACAATGAGTTTGGATTTTTTTTTGGTGTTTGTTAAGCGCTTACTATGTGCCAGGCATTGTACTAAGCGCTGGATAGATACTAGAAAATCTAGCGCTTAGAACAGTGCTCGGCACACAGTAAGCACTTAACAAATATCATCATCATTATTATTCCCAAGCAAGACTGTAAGCTTGTTATGGGCAGGGAATGTGTATTGTTATATTGTAATCTCCCAAGCACTTAGTACAGCGCTCTGCACAAGTAAGCGCTCAATAAATACCACTGAATGAATGAATGACTTAGTATAGTACTCCACACAGAGTAAATGGTCAATAAATACCACCGATCGATTGATGGATTGAGGCTTCCTCTCCATGGGTTCCTGCATTATTCTGGCCTGCTTCCACCAGAATGGTGGGGAATCTTCAGCCATGCTATGCCTTGTGAAGGTGATGAACTGGAAAGACTCTCGGGGAGCCACTGACCCATATCTGCAAGGCAGGACTGATGAAATGGCACCTAAAGGGGAGGCTTTTTGGCAGAGAAATTGTTTTAGCAAGCTAAATCAATGAAAAAAATGCAATTCTGATTACTTTCAGCCCAGAAACCTGATACAGGCTTGTAGGTCAGCTCATAGGAGACAATTAGCTAGCGGGAAAGCAGGAGCCGCTTCCTGAATGGATATAATAAAGCCACTCAGTGCTGGAAGAACGTAAAGCTTCCTAATGAGTTCTTGGGCTTTAATTAGGAGATTTACATTCTTAGGCAGCTAATGTTGATTTCATGAAATGGGGTAGAAACCTTCCTAGGAAAGAAATGGAAAGGAAGCACACATCAAGGGAAAATAATCAAGAGAAGTGGGAAAAAATGGTTTATCTGCTGGAGCCGGTTGGATGACAAAGAGTCCAAGCAGTGGACACAACTCACCCTTTGAGCATATGCTACCTAGGTGGTCAACCCCTCCTTCATTCAAGATATCTGACAAGACTTAAAGTAGTCATAACAGTATTTTAGTGTTTACTTGGTGCAGAGCACTGGATTAAGTGCTGAAAATTGGATGCAGTCTCTGGCCCTCAAGGGGCTCACCATCTGAGAATAAGAGAGAGGAAAGCGGAAAAATGACAGACACATAGAGAAGGTTCAAATAATAAAAACACACAAAAGATGTCACAGGCAGTGATAAATTCAAGAGGGATAGGGGGTTATAGGCCGAGGAACAGAGTTTCGGGCTCCTCACAATTCAGTGTTAACTTGCTAGCATTCTCCAAAAATAATGATTTTCCAAGATGAATAGAAGGTCAATCAACATTTTCAAATGACGTACATATGTATCATTTCTCGTTAGAGCATGTTATCCAATTTTTTTTATTTTTTAGTTGTTTTTTTAGTTTCTAGCAGGGACAGATTGACCAAAAGGCAGCAATTTCTTTAATCAAGAGGACATCATGATTCCTTCCAAGCTCTGGTGAGGGCTCTGAATATCATCAGTTTCCCTTGTCTACTAGTAGTGTTGCATATTTGGTGGTTCTGAAGGAGACAACATCTGTAGGATGGAAACAGGCCTAAAATCCTTTTGGTGAAAGGTCAGGGCAATGTTTTTTGCAAATAAATCCATCTAATATTCAATAGACAGGATTTTCAAGTGACTCGGATAAATGTGTATTCTAACAACCAGAATAGAAGGGTTATGTCTCTGATCTTCATTCTGTTATAGGCCCTCGATTCTTGTCGTGATGATGATTATACAATAACTATGCTCACACATCCCTGTAAAAAATAGACAGGGTTTTCCTTATGCCTTTAAAGCTTCTTTTCTCTCCTGCTTTGTTTGTTGTCAAGGGGTCAATAATCTCTCAAAGTCCCTTCCAACTATCTGATATCATGATTCTGTAACCCTGACTCCATAGAGCACAAACCCATGGAATCCTTGGGGTGCAATGAGAGAAGCAGCTTGGCTTAATGAGAAGAGCATGGGCTTGGGAGTCAAAGGTCGTGGGTCCTAATCCCGGTTCCTCCACTTCTCAGCTGTGTGGCCTTGGGCAGGTCACTTAACTTCTTTATGCCTCAATTCCCTCATCTGTAAAATGGGGATGAAGACTGTGGGCCCCTTGGGGGGCAATCTGATTACCTTGTATCTACCCCAGCTCTTAGAACAGTGCTCGGCACATAGTAAGCGCTTAAATACCATTATTATTATCATTATTATTATTATTATTATTATTATTATGGCCATTGATTTTAAGGCACATAATCAGCTGTCAATTAATTAGTTTTCCTCTCTCAATCCAAGGCATTCTTCATTCCTCTCCGAATCACCTTATATCTAAACTTGTTCTTGACTCTCTTGCCTTGGGCCCCTTGCTCTCCCCTTTCTGCCTGTCTGGAACTCTCTTCCCCTTCAAATTTGCCAGACCATGAGTCTCCCATCTTCAAAATCCTCCTGAAATCCCATTTCTCCCAGGAGACATTTCCTGAATAAACTCAACCTTTCCAGGATGCTTTCTTCCAAAATCCACCCTCAGCATGTTCATATGGCCTAGCACTTCTGAGAGTTAGTCTTGACTGAGAGCAACTTGCAATTACTTATTCTTTCATTTACTCCTTCATTGAAATGCAAAATCCTTGAGGGCAGGGTCCATGTCTACTAGCTAAATAGTACTCTCCCAAGTATTCAGTACAGTGCTCTTCACAAAGTAGGTACTCAGTAAATACTACTGATTGGTTTACTGATGACTTAATATAGTGCCCAGGCAGCTCTCTAGTCCGCCCTTTAGTGGACCACATTACAGAGGGGTCCCACCGCATACCTGTTGCTATTGAAAGGCTGTATTATCCGACGAGCTATCTCAAAGAAGCTGCTAACAATTCAATTTTCTACCTTTCAGCGAGTTAGAAGCATGGATAATCATAAATACCTGAATGATCTGTCAAAATATGAAATAATACAATTTAATGATACAGCTTCAAATGGCCACTTTCAAATGAATGTTGAAGTAATTGGAAGCCCTAGTGATATCAGTAATCACTCTTATCATGCTGCTTATTCTAAGTTTCCTGAGTGATCAGAAAAGCATTATTTTCCCCCTTTGATATAAGTTCATCAATCTTCCCCTTCCATGTTCTTAAATAAAATGAAAATATTTTTTTTGAACTCAACACACCTGCATTATTTCTCTACCCTTTTTGAAACTAGAGAGCTCTGATATCAAATACTCTATGTTCTCATTCCCTCCTAAGACCGTAACTCATTTGTGGCATTTGCTGGTAAGGTTGCTAGAATGCATTGATGATTTTATCTGCTTTTGGCTTTTAATGCAGAGGAAACCAATTTATCACAAATAACCATGAACTGAGAAGAACAGTGTACTGCATATGAGTTGAAAGTATCCAATATAAGCTTTCTTCATTCTTTCAGGAAGCCTTATATTGTTCTCTTAGGATTATCTCAGAACCAAATGTGCCTCATTTAGAAATGATAGGATCATCTGTTTTACTCAGCCAGCAGACATTCAATCACCCATTAATATTATCTCATTTCCCATTCGGGGGTCTTAAGAACATCATCCTACCTCCATCTTCCATAACTACAAGAGAGGATACTGAAGCAAGATGAGGTGACTTGTTCTGTAAGGTGGAATGGAATGGTAAATAAATCAAAAACCAGAAAATTAAAGGAAAAAAGAGGCCAGTCAAAGGAATCAGACAGAAAAATGAGGTATGTTCATTTCTTCTCCAGCTTCTCCAGGAAAACATGGATTGGTTCCCCACAGGGCCTTACCATTCTGTTACTTTTGAAAGGATAATTTCTGTAGAAAAAGTTAGAAAAGCTGATGGCCCATGTGAACAAGGAAGCAACTTTCCTTTTGGAAAGACAAAAAAAATCCAAGGACCCGATTTTGGAAAACCTAGTTATTAGAGTAATAGAGGACTAGTTAGGATAGGAGCATTTATTGTACACCCACTTTGTGCAGCACACTGTAATCAATCGTATCTATCGAGTTATTACTATGTCCAGAGCACTGTACTAAGTGCTTGGGAGAGCACAATACAATTAGCAGACACGTTCCTGTAGTAGATACTTGGGATATACGACCATAAAAGAAGGTGCACTATAATGAACTCCTTGAGCAGTTCCACCAATACTCAGTATAAAATTAGCAAGGTAGGATTACAAATAACAAAGTCCACCCAAGCAGTAGTCTCCGAATCACACCTTTTCTGGACAGGACAAATTAGGAAAATGGGCAACAGAAGGATACCCAAAACATCGACTCTGAGGTAAAGTGAAATGGATAAATCGTTAAACACACGGTAAGCGCTCAGTAAATATGACTGAATGAAGGAATGAATAAACGGGTAGACCATAAAAAGAGGCACATTCTCAGAAGATGTGGCACAATCACGGGAATCTGGGAGAGCACTGCCAAAGACATCTTGGAGAGAAGCAATCAGAAAAAAGTTAACCAAGCTGGAATAGAGATGTTAAGAAGATTGGAATCCCTAGAGGGAGAAACAAAAATGTTACTAGGCAATGTGGGAAACAAACGCAAAAGGACAATAAGGACAATCAATCTTCACATACTTAGAAACAAGTCTCCCTTCAGGTACTGTGGACAAGCCTCAGGACCACGATCTGCACAGAAGATTATATTGCTAGTGATTTGTGCCAAGTCACTCACTCCTCTAAGCCAGTCATGTTCACACTGGGGCATGGAATGCAATAAGCAAGTAGAGGAGCAGGCATCAGTCAATCAATGGTATTATTGAGCACTTACTGTGTGCAGAGCACTGTACTGAACAGGTAGAAATGAAGCATCTTGCAAAGTACATGCCAAAAGTTTTTATAAACGGGACCCATTCAGGACCCATTTAGGACTGAAGTGACTGCAGCGTAGTGCTGATGCTATGCCATAGTGTCTTGACCCAGCAGGTCGTTGCCTTGGTAACCAGTTTTTGCCACCTACAGCAGCCAGTTGCTTTTCTTGCTGGGCTCATTCACTTCATGGAATACTTCAGGCGGTTCTTCAGTCAGAAACCTTCACCTTTTATGCAGTAGCCCCAGGAGGCAGAATCAGGCCTTGCTCATGAAAACATGAAGACTCAATTATGTCCAGCAAAGGGAAATTCACTAGTCAGCACTTGAATCTTACCTTCAGAGCAATAGATACCTAAAACCAGACACCTAGAAATGAAGAGGATGGTCTTTAATTAGTGCCTGGATTGAGGTCCTGATGGGTATTGACTCTGTACATTTCATGGATTAGAACTTGTGTTTCTTCCATTTGGAGGCTACGGGACCATGGTTTTAGGTAGCTCAAGATAGTTTTTGAAAGGGTTAATAAGGACACTTTCCTTGCCCAATGGTAATGAAACAAGTCATTGTGCAGGACACAGTTAATTGGTTTTGAAAGTATTTGGAATGAATATGTATGGAAAAAACAATATGCATACATCGAATGAGACCATCTAAATGTGACACAACTTGTGACTTCAGTGTTTGAACATCCCATTCTACTGTTCTAGTGTTCCACAGTTAGTCTTCTCTACCTTTAAAAATTCCACTGCATCAAGGCACATATTAAAAGAGTGTAAGGAAATGAAAATTCAGACAATAAGAAATTTAATGTCCCAATTATTTTAAGTTTAAAATCTTCCACATAATGAGCACAGCCTAAGCCATAAAAGACAAATGATAGAGAAATTAAAAGCAATTATCCAAAGAATTATCAGTAGAAAATCAGATTTAAATTAATGCCTGCAGTTAAATCTTCTCCTCTTTGTCCCTCTTCACTCTTTCTTCAACCCACTTTTCATTCAGAATCCTTTAACTCCACCTTCTCCTTTCTCAAAGATAAGATTGCTAAATCTGATTGATTGCCAGCAAGAATAAGAACATCAATTCAGCACTGCTCTGGTACACTTCTTCCAGGAGAGCAACACCGTTTCGTTCATCCTAGCAAGGTATTTTTACTTTAAGGAACTTGACAATCATACATGAGAAAACTTCAGCAATCATTTTCTTTTTTGGGGTAAAGAATTTTCCATTTCAATGAATTATTCTCTTGTAATCACCTTTCTTTCAGGTGTGAATCGTGGTCCCAAAGTTTGGTATGCAGAAATAAAAAAAAAATTGGAACATAAAACAATGGACTTTAACTCAATGAGCTATACAAACAAAAGAATTCCAGGTGCACACATCTAATAGAATGGCTAATAGAACACCCTGCAAAAGGCATCAGTGAGGATCACAAAATCGCCAACTTGGAATGGCATCAAATGCATCTGAAGTCATTGACTGCCCCAGCCCATTCAGCAGAGATTTGTTCAAGTGGGATTTTCCACCCCTGGTTGGAAGTTTTTGTCCCTTGGGGGTGTCAGAAAGGTAAGGCTATGTGAAAGACTAGTTTTCAGGATAAATTGTGAGTTTATTGTGGAGTGGACCACACACAAGGACTGTGCTTATTGTTAACCTCACTGGAGGCTAAATCCTGAGATTATGTGCTTTTCCAAAGTGGTTGGATAGAATTTCACATGATTTTTGTCATGCAATATATCATTATTCTTACATTTCACTGGTGATTGTGTCCACCCTCCTGACCTCTTCCCATCCATTACTTAATCCATCTTGAGTTTTCAGTCATTCTTGTTGGTCTGTGAGATTACTCTGCTCACAGTTCCCCATTTCATACTGTAACATTGGACAAGTTTGTAAATGTCTTTGCTGTCCACGTACTCAGCTTTTTGTATTCCTGCAGACCCTTCATCTTATATTTTAGAGATACATCATATCTCTTGCCTCCTACTTCTACCATTCTGTTATCTTCGCTCACTCTCTAAGTCCATTTCCTTTTACCATGTTTTATGTTTCACATTTGAACTGCAATTCCACTTACTCTCTGCCCTCAGTTGGAGGGGACAATGAGGGGAGGGCCATAGTCTTCTGAAGTAAACCGGATATTTTAGCTAAGATCCTTCTCAAGTCTTCAACCAGTCTGTACTCCCCAAGCATCAGAGAAAACTACCACCCCACAACAACTGCCTTGAATCCTTTATTCAAAATTCAAAGTTGAACTCAACTCTTTTTCAGGTCCCATATGATGAGGGGTGGGGATAGAGGACAAAATTTAAGCCCTCCTGTGGAAAAAAAGCCCTGCATGTTACCAAATATCTTTATTGGCTATGCAGAACTTACTGCTGTCACTGAGGCACAGATAAATTCATGGAATTGAGGTTCCCTTCCTCTGATACATAATGATCTGTCCACACCAGAACCTATATTTCTCTGCTTTCTGCCTTCTCCGTAGATTCGGTGCTTGTATCGATTTCTGAGGACCATGATGCAGGGAAAAATTCTCTGTGGATCCAAATTATTTGAGGTGGCTTTCTAGGGATTATCTTCATCATTAATAGCAGGAGCAAACCATTTTACTCTTATGACATGCACTTTCTTACCCTGGGAGTGTTGAGGGAGTGCATATTTTTCATCACTAGAGTGGAATGATGCCCCTCTGATGATTTATTTAAATAAAGCAAATGGTGAAAGAATCTATTAACAAGTTTCTGTATCCAAACACTCCCTCAAGTTAACTTTTCATCTGGCTCAATAATATTTTGAATTTCATGTAAGCTCTTCATTTCTGATGCTCTTTTCATGGAGACATCTTCCAAGCTTGGTTTCATCACAGACCAAAATGAATTATACATTATAATGCTCACATTTCTCTTACAAAGTCATCAGAAAAAGGGACAACAATTGGCATTTCTGATGCCTCTAAAGGAGCATGAAACTGTCATGTGCTTGGTTTCCTTTCACTGCTTTTCTTTGTTTAGTTTCATTCATTCCATTCACAGTACTGACAAGCCATACCCAACTGAAATATGTGAAATGAAAAATTAAACATTTGCATCTCTCAGAAGCAAGCATTGAATCAGTGAATGGTTACAAGTTAACGACGTGTTAACACATATTAACACCAAAATACATGTCAACTATCAGTTATTAAGGGTTCGGTCAAAAAAACTGCAAATTAAGCACAGTCTTTGCTCTTTTTTCTTTTTCTCTTCCATCCAGCTTTTGGTAATTGCTTAGCCCAACAACCTCTACGAGTTTAGGAATATATATACATCCTCAGTATTAATATTCATATCAGTTTATAGATCAGTCATATTTATTAATCTGCATTTGCTACACATTTATTCACTTATCCATAAATTTGTTCTTTCCATACTTTTACTGCTATGGGGAATAACCTTGGTCTTTCTCTTGTTCCCACTATTGGTAAATTATTTACGTTCTCCTCTCTCTCATTTTATTGTGAGTTCTTTGAAGGTTGGGACCTTGTTTTTGCTTCTTTTGTACTCCCGCAGATGTGCAGTACAGTTCTTTGCACAGAGAAGGTGCTCAATAAGTGCTATCGATGGACTGATCAAAGAACCTGGCAGGAACCTGGAAAGAAGGTTAAAGTCAAATTAGCCTATTTTCCTGTTGTGAGTAATCCAGGTAAAATGGTTTGCAGGGAAAAAGGGTATTAAAACTAATGTCTGAAATTAGACTTTTAGATTCTCTTTACATAAAGCTTAAGCAATGCATTCTAGGTCAGACCAACTGGAATCTTGAGCTGTCTATGAGACTAGGTTAGATAGCATAGAACTGGACCTAATGGGTTTGGATCAGAGTATCTGGAAAGAGCACAGGACAAGTCAGAGGACCTGGGTTCTAGTTGTGCTGCCATTTGCCTGCTGTGTGACATTGGGCAAGTCATTAGCATCTTTGTGCCTCAATATCTTCATATGTAAAAAGGGGATAATATACCAGTTCTCCCTCCTCTTAGTCTGTGAGCCCCATGTGGGAGAGGAACTTTTTTCTATTCTGATTGTCTCATGTAAATGATTAATAAATACAATCTGTATTAAATATTCACTATTTTCCTTTCTGTTCCTCTTGCCAACAAGAGCTTAAACTTCTTGGACAATAAAGTGGCTACACTGCCCCAGAGGCAGTTAACATATAATTAAGGTTCATTGGGGGCCAGTCCTAAAAATATTTAATTTCTCTACAGTTTGGGCCAGAAAGAACTGGAGACAGGTCATTCATTCATTCATTCAATCATATTTATGGAGCACTTACTGTGTGCAGAACACTGTTCTAAGCACTTGGAAATTAAAATTGAGAAATAAATAGAGACAATCACTGCCCACACCAGGTTTACAGTCTAGAAGGCGGAGAGACAGACATCAAAAGAAGTAAACAGGCATCAATATAAATAGATAGAATTATAGATATGTACAGATATACACAAGTGCTATGGGGCAGGGATATGGGGGTAGAGGAAAGGAAGGGAGTTGGGGCAATGTGGAGGGGAGGAGGAGCTGAGGAAAAGGGGGGCTTAGTGTGGGAAGGCCTCTTGGTAGAGATGAGACTTTAGTAGGGCTTTGGAGAGGTGAAGTGTGATTGGCAGATTTGAGAAGGGAGGGCATTCCAGGCCAGAAGTAGGAAATGGGCCAGGGGTCGATGGTGGGACACTCTGTGTCCTAAATATCCAGTCCAAACAGAGGCTTGACTCCTGCCCTCAGGACACAAAGTAGCAAGTTCAGGCTGGAAACAGACACCAGAGAAGTCTGGCAAATCAATATGGGCAATCCACTGTCTCTTCTCCATCACGTCTCCATTTGCAACCTAAAGCATAGAGCACTAAAACATAGAGCATGAGCCTGGGAGTCAGAAGTGGCTCTGCCACTTGTTTGCTGTGTGAGCTTGGGCAAATCACTTCACTTCTCTGGGCCTCATTTGCCTCATCTGTAAGTGGGAATTGAGGCTGTGAGCCCCAGGTGGGACGGGGACTATATCCAATTTGATTTGCTTGTATCCACCCCAGTGCTTAGTACAGTGCCTGGAACATAGTAAGCACTTAACAAATACTGTAATTAATAATTAACTTTAATTAGTGCTTTTCCAGTGTATCCCCTTCCCTCCCTTCATGCTGCTTATTTCTGATCATTACATTTCCATAAGGTGGGGATTAGGGAAAAGAGAAAATAATAATGATAATAATGAAAATAACATGATACCTGCCAAGTACTCTACTAATTGCTTAGATATAAGATAATCAGAGAGTTTAAGTAACTTTTCCAAGGAGGTAAATGGCAGATCCCAGACAAGAACCCAGGTCTCCTGACTCCCAGGCCCAGCTCTCTCCACTAGCCTATGGCCTTTCTATTTATGTGTTCTCACTGAGATCTGGACCCAAACTCAGGCAAAGCAAATAGGGAGCTACAATTTGATTATGCTCCATAAATAAGGTCAAGATCAATACCTCCATCCAGTTGAGCCAGAGTATTTTGTGAAAGGCTAGTTCATTTTTACTAAATAAACGTTTTACTAGACTGGTAGCCTTCTCTTCTAATATGGTTTGTACAAATGTGGCCCAAGGGTAGTGTGAGACAAATAAGAGATCATTATTTAGTTTTTAGAGAACCTCCGGTGTAGCATTTATTGCAATAGCTGCTATTTCAACAATGGGAGATTAGGGAAGGCACATTTTTCCTCCCATTTTATGGATGGGAATACTGAGGAAAAGGAGAGGATTCATTTTCATTTTAATGTGTGTTCAGTCACCATCTAATAAGTCCTTGGTATGGTTCGAATTATTATCAGTTTTTGTAAAACTAGCAGCTAACCAATAGATTACTGTCATTCAGTTGAAAAGGAAAAGGAAATGGAGTGGTGATTAGAACTATCTCTACTGTTTGGTTACATTTGTAGTGGTACTGGAAAGGGCTTTCAGGGGAGAGGCCAGTGGTCCAGGGATGGTGGCAGAAAAAAGATGGAAAAAGGTAAGACCAAAAGGGACAGGAAGAGTTGGGAGAGACTGAATGATGAGGAGACAGAAACAACTGCAGAGGGACTCCTTACCACTGACTTCAAGTCACTCTATTGCTTGCTCCCTCCTACCTCATCTCACTGATCTCGTACTACAGCCCAGACCACTCACTCTGCTTCCCTAGTGCCAGCTTACTCACTGTGTCCTGATCTCATCTATCTCATCACCGACCCCTTTCCCACATCCTCCCTTTAGTCTGAAACTCCATCCTCCCTCCATATATGCCAGACCACCACTTTCCTCAGCTTCAAAGAATTATCAAGGTCACAGCTCCTTCAAGAGGCCTTTGCTGATTAATCCCTCTTTTCTCCCGCTCCCTCTGCCTTCTTTATTGTCTATCCACTTTCATCTGTGATCTCTGGGCTTTTGATAGTCATCCCATCCTCAATCCCAGATCACCTATGTTCATATCTTGAAACTATACATTACCAATTAATTGTCTGTCTTCCCCTCAAGACTGAAAGCTTGCTGTGGCAGGGAATGTGTCTGCCAACTCTGTAGCATTGTACTCTCCCAATTGCTTAGTAGAGTGCTCTGCACATAGTAAGCAGTCAATAAATATCATTGGTTGATTGAATTTTAGGAGAGATAGAGAGAGACAAAGACAAACAGAGACACAGATGGAGCAGCAAAGACAGTGATAGAGGAAGAAACAAAGGGGCAGAGACTCCGAAGGACACATATGAAAGACACAGATACATAGAGGAAAAGAGAGGAAGAAATACAGGGTCACAACATGAAAACGTAATGCTCTTAATAAATCTCACTTGCTAATACACATCCAGAGCCCCAGGCTCTGGGTTTAAATTAACCCAGATCTGTGGACTTTGGCCCAATAATAGGAAAAAGAGACTGAGACTGTGGAGAAATGGGTTTAAACTTCAGTGAAGCAGACTAACTTAGCCGTAAGGAAGTACTTCCAGGCAGTGAGTATGTCATATGAGCAGTAAACACATTTTTCCATGTGATTCAAGATAGATAAGGTTAAAACCTATCACTGGAGGACTCTTCTGCTGTAATTCCAATGTGCTGGAGCATAGGAAATAAAACACCACTGTATTATTGAAATGCTTTAGAAAAGAGAGTGCATTTTAGATAAAAATACAGCTTTAAGAAAGTACAGTTGTGCTTACAAAGTATTCAAAAACTTGCAGCAATAAATACACTTGTAACCTTGATGGTGTAAAGATGCTTGTCACTAATTATGTAGGGCATTCAGCGAATATAAGACTCTTTTCCTTACCTTTGCAGTGTATAATTAACAATCCTCTCTACATCTATTCATAACAGAAAATAATAAACCACTAGTAAATAATGGTAGTCTGGTATTCTTTAGATTTTAATGCTAATAATCTGAATTTGGTTTTTTTTTTTGTGCTGTTATACAGGTGAATTTTGGAGTTGCGACGCAGGGATATGTATCATTATCCATGCTAGAGTTCAATTTTCTAAAAATACAAATGCGCTAATACAAAAAGGGAAAGGCAACAGAAGCCCTATCATTATGAAAGCCATAGTCCATGGGGATTAAATTAATATGCAATTTTAAGAAATACAACATGGGTGATAGCAATTAAGTGAAATCTGACTCCATTCCAGGGGAAAAAAAATTAAGACAAGTTTTAGGTGTCAAGCCATTAAATCAAATGTTATGGGAGCACTTATGTCTTGACTAATGCATCAACCTCTTTGCTAGCCTCCCCGCTCCCTGTTTCTCCTCTCTCCAGTCCATACTCTGCTTCACTCTGCTGCCCGGATCATTTTTCTAATAGAATATTCAGTCCACATCTGCCCATTCACCTCCATATCAAATAGAAACTGTTTACCCTCGGCTTTATGGCACTCTATCATCTCTCCTCCTCCTACTTTTCCTTGCTTTTCCTTACTTTTCCACACCAACCCACACACTTCACACCTCTAACACCAACCTACTGCCTCTATCTCGATTTTGTCTGTCCCACAAATGACCCTTTGCCCACCTCCTCCCCCTGGCCTGGAATTCTCTTCTCCTTTGTATCCAACAGACCACCATTCTCCTTCAAAGCCCTCCCATAATCACATCTCTAAGAAGCTTTAACTAAGCCCATACTTTCCTTACCACCACCCCCCGCTTTGCCTACCCATCCTGATTTTAAGCACTGATAGCGACATCATCTTCAGCCACCCAGCATTTATGTATATTTCCTTACATTCTGTAATTTCCTCGATCTGTAATTTATTTTAGTGCCTGCCTCTCCCTCTGGACTGTAAGCTCCTTGGGGGCAGGGATCGTATCTAGCAATTCTATTGTATTATATTTTCCCAAGAGCTTAGAACAGTGTTCTGCACACAGTAAATGCTCAATAAATACCATTGATTGATTGATGAGGGAACATAGTACATTTCCCATGCCGTGGTTGGGTAATAGTCTACCCTTTCATTTGTGATATAACAGTAGCTTGCTGTGGAACTCTAAAGGAGAGAAATAATTTTGGAAAATTTATGAAAGGTATAACTCATGAGACAAATCATTTCAGAAGATAGCTTTTGCAATTATTGAACCCAGTTCTTCCAGGGCTTAGTTAAGCTGAGGCATAACTGAAGGCAATAAGCTCTGGACTGTAAGCTCACTGTGGGCAGGGAATGCCACCATTTATTTTTGTAATGTACTTTCCCCAGTGCTTAGAACAGTGCTCTGCACACAGTAAGGGCTCAATAACTACAACTGAATTAGTAAAGTTCCTCAGACAACCAGGGGGCTGCTTAGTGGCTTGAGGAATTTTAGGCCATTACTTGATTTAACCTGCTTTCAATTACTCCACTCCCATTCATTAATTTTTTTAAGAAAAATTTACGGGCAAGCCCCAAAATCTCTCCCAAATTTAATCGAAAACCTTAGTTACATTTTTCTTAAGACATTCCCTGTCACTATAACTACAGGTCCCTTGGAGTGGAAACTGTGGTGATAATGAGGATGGTATTTGTTAAGCACTTACTATATGCCAAACATTCATTCAATTCATTCAATAGTATTTATTGAGCGCTTACTATGTGCAGAGCACTGTACTAAGCGCTTGGGATGAACAAGTCGGCAACAGATAGAGACAGTCCCTGCCGTTTGACGGGCTTACAGTCTAATCAAGTACTGGGGTAGAGACGAGGTAATCGGGTTGTCCCACATGGAGCTCACTGTCTTAATCCTCATTTTACAGATGAGGTAACTGAGGGACAGAGAAGTGAAGTGACTTGCCCAAGGTCACACAGCAGACAAGTGGCGGAGCAGGGATTAGAACCCATGTCCTCTGACTCCCAAGCCGTGCTCTTTCAGTCAGTGTCTTAGGAAAAATGTAACTAAGGTTTTTCCCATGTCGGCAAAGGTGATTCAGGGTGTGCCAGGATGTAAATGCTTGGGGAGAAGAGTATCAGTCTTTTAATTATGATCGTAGTGTGGTCTAGTGGAAAGACCACACGATCCTGCCTCTGCCACTTGCCTACTGTGGGACCTTGGGCAAGTCACTTTACTTCTCTCTGTCTCAGTTTTCCAGTCTGTAAAATAGCAATTAAGTACCTGTTTGCCCCCATACCTCCCCACTCTTTAGCTGAGAGCTCTATACAGGACAGGAACTGTGTTTGACTTGATAGTCTTATATCTACCCAGCACTTACTATGATGCTTGGCATATAATCGGCACTTAACAAATGTCACCACTATTATGTTTATTGCAATGTTTATAATATTTATTACTACGTGCCAAGCACTGTGTCGAGCACTGAGGCGGCTATGCTGTTTGGCCTCTTTACTGCAAAGGAGAAAATAGAAGACACCTACTAAATTTCCAGATGTCGGCCTCTCTTAATCATTATGGCATTTGTTAAGCGCTTACTATGTGCAAAGCACAGTTCTAAGCACTGGCACTGTTCTAAGCACTGATGATCTTCTCCCCGGTCAATCAAATGTAGCTTTTCTACTTTCCCTTTGAACATAATGCCGGTCTTGCTGATTTCACTGCCAATGGGCCATCCGTTGAGGAGGGATGTTCGTCAAGTGTTTTCTACTTTGCAAAGCTGTGTTATGCCAAGCTGACCTTTAGCAGTTCACAGACTGAACAGATGGGATAGGATCTAAATAAACATGCCTACGAAAAAATGGAGTCCTAAAGATAAAAACAAAAAGGGAAAAAATACATATCAACAGTCTTGAACTGCTTTGTTCTCGCTGGTGTGTTAGGTAACATAAGTTGGTTGTGGGGTTCCTTCATTAGAGCCAAGGATAATAAAAATGATGATGATGATTATAACAATATTTGTCAAGCACTAATTATTTGCTAAGTACTGTATTAAATGCTGGGGTAGAAACAACATTTGTACGTCACATACAGTCTTTGTCCCATATGGGCCTCGAAGTCTAAGTGGGATGGATAATAAGTATTTAATCATCACTTTACAGATGAAGAAATTGAGGCACAGGGGAGTGAAGTGACTTACCTAAGGTCACACAGCAGGTAAGTGTCAGAGTCAAACTCCTCAGCCAGTGCTCTTTTCCCTAGGTTTTAAGGCATCTGCTCTGTCCACCTCGCCTGTGGTTATTCCATTTCAGCTCACCATATCACAGTTGTTTGACTGTCCTGTTGTCCATTTGCCCTGTGCCTAATTGGTGATCATAAGGCTGAACTGCCTTGTGCGGCAGTTGGGATGACAGCAACGGAAGACAGTTCGGCCTGGTATTCTGCAATTAGTCATGGGGTCATTGCTTTAGAACAAAGGCTTTGAGAAGATTATAATATCAAGAGGGAGAAATGAAAATAGCGTCGTACATTGTAGATAGCAAGACCAGCAAGGTTTAATTGTGACATACGCATGATGTGGAAGCAATTATCCCTCATGCAAGATGAACATCTTTTCAACCACACTTTCATTCATGGATAGGATTTCACCATCAGTGCAATCCTTTCTTAAACCAAACCACCAACCTCTACCCCACCATACACACACACACACACACACACACACACACACACACACACTTCTTCCTTGGAAGAAAGCTTAGGAAGAGAAGATTTAGAAAATCACTGAAGAAAAGGAGGCAAGGGGCCTTGTGGAAATGGAAGCATCCGGTTTAAGAGAGAATGGGGATGCAAGGATATGAGTAGGAGATTAGCTTAACCAGTCAATCAATCAATGGCTGTGTGCAGAACACTCTACTAAGTTCTTGGGAGAGTGTAACAGAAATATTAGCAGTGATCCTGACTCCCTAGGGTTTGTAATAACTGAAATCTCTGAATTCTAAAGAAGCTTGATGATTCTGGGTACCTTGGGCCTGCTTGGGGTTGGGATTGTTTCTGGAGGCTTCCTCTTCCTGTGGGATTCCAATTTGGGGGCATTTCCCTCTACATAGAAACTCCTTACCACTAGGTTCAAGACTACACTCCATCCCTCTTCATCTTACCAACTGGCTCTCTTCATCCACTGCTCCTCAGGTTATATGTTTCTAACTGATTCTCACTCTGGCCCTTTACTCAAACTATTCTCTAGCCTGGAATTCCCTTCCCTTAAAAGCTAGCAGGACACAGCTCTCTCCCCAAATGACACTCACTTGGCACTTACTATGTGCCAAGCACTGTACAAACATCCACTGTAGATACAAGATCATCAAGTCAGACATGGTCCCTAACCCACATGGAGTTTACACTTTTAGCAGGAGGGAGAACAAGTATTTAATTCCTGTCTTATGTAAGAGAAAACTGAAGCCCAGAAGAGTTATTTCCTCAAGTTCTCACACAGCAGGAAAGTGGTGGAACTGGGATTAGACACCAGGTCCTTTGACTTCCAGGCTCATGCTCCTCCCATTTGGTCATGCTATTTACTTTATGAAGAGCACTGTGTCATCTGCCTACTAAGGTTTGAATCAGGAAGGAGTTCATAGAATCATGAGATTTATTTTATTTCAGCATTAACTATTATTGTTGACACCATCATCATCATCAATGACCCAGTCGAGGATTAGTCTCCTATCATCTGGTTGAAGTCGAACACTTAATAAGTCCCCCTTAAGGCAATATGAATGGAGGGACAAAGGCCCCCCACCCCCACCCCCGTTGATCACTCTATTCCCTGATCCCAAAGAACATTACAGAAATCAGGAATAGGGAGCTATTTTAGACCAGATCTTCAAGAATATTTTGACACCAAGAAATATAAATGAAAATGTGTCAGATGCAGGCAACACAGGGTAGAAGAGGCAATCTTGACATATCCACGTCATATAAGGGATTTTCAATCATGCATCAATTTTATCGATCAGGCTTGCAATGCTCTTTAAAATCCCATTATTGCTATGGTCATCTTTGAATGCTGAAGGATATTTACACACAGGTGCCCATTCACACACATACACACACTGCACAACCTAAGTTTGAAAGTTGGAAGGTTGCCTGCCATTTATCTTGTGAATTTGGGTGATGAAGACAGCCAAACTGAATAGTTTTCTCCCCATTAAATTAAGGATGATATTCCTGGGTTCTGAGGAGCAGACTAATAGTCTATATTGAATTTCTGTAGTTACTGTGTCCTCTTCCAGAAAAGCTAATGATTAGAACAGGGTCAGAGGGCTCCCAAAATCAATCATTTCCACTCCAGCCATGGAAATAAGGCCTTATTAAAATAAATGTTTTAGTCTACAGCTTCTCCAATCTGGAAGCCAGAGGAGCAAAAATAATTTGGCATTTTTGACCCTGAAAAGAAGGAATCTTCAGGCAAAATTAAAATTGTTAAAAGCGGTCGAAGTTACGGGAATTGTCTCTGTCCCTTTTCCTTCATCTTGAGACCTTTAAAAGAGAAGAGAAATCCATCTCAGGTGTCGTGTTGCTTGGAGGCAAAGAGAAGGGCTTGAAAGTTACACTGAACAGCCCAGTGAGAATCACACTGACTCTAAGCCTCCTTTGTTTGGATCCAGAATCACAGATAGCACCCCAACCAAATGCATAGTGGTGAGGTTTTTATTAGAGGAGGTTTGGAACCTCCAGGTAGTCCTTCCTTCTTCTTATAAAACCAAGTCAGTTTCACTCTTTTATACAGATATGAAGACACCAATCTCATTAACTGCCAGTAATTTACCTTGCTGCACAAGGCTGATCATTCTGCCAGGGCTTGCCATGACAGATTGAAAAGCATTACTCACCATGACTGAAGTGACTCATCAGGCTTATGACCGATGATGAAGTCTGCTGTGTGGTTGCATAAGACTGTAGTTATTGCTAAACACGTCTTTTATCCAAAATAGAAGGTGATTCATTTCATTAAGCATTGATAGACTGGTGACTATTAGAGATGATAAATGAGTTGTCCCCCAACTGCCCACAAATGGGAACAGCCTGTTTCTTGAACTGTCCTGTAGTCAAATGAAAATCAAGGTAAACTAAACCCTTAGCACCTCTCTCACAGGTCACATCTGTCTAGATAGCTCAGGAGACATCGCCTACAATTTGATCCTGCCTTAGCCTGGTATGATCTTGAAAACAGTGTTCAATCACCCATGACTCCAATGAGCCCAGTGGGTTAGATATGCTGATACTTTGTCCTATGAAGTGTGTTTATAATTAATTCATTCTTCTGAAGCAGAATGAGATGATCAAAGGAATTACAGATGTCCAGCATGAGCGCTAAAGGTTGGCATGAAAACCATTTTCTATTTTAAGTCGCCTGCCAGGACTAGTCATGCCAAATTCTTGGGAAATTTCCAAGAATAGGAAATGCTGAGAGACCCAGAGATTGGGCTATCACTCAATGTCACCATTCAATGTTCATAGGCTCAAGAAACACAAATCAAACTAGTGAGAATTGGAATGCAATTCCAAATGAAATCCAGACTCAGTTCCTTTGCAGTGACCAGACTGTCATTAGCTACTTTATTATTCATTAGTAAATGCAGTCAAATCTTCTTGCTATGCATTAACCTCTTTGAAATACAGGAAAGCAACAGGAAATGCAATTGTGGAACTTGGCTCCATGAGGTTAGCACTGAAAAGGTCTCTGTCATGATTCTTCATACAAATCTTGTTAATTTCAGACAGTAAAAAATTTTTTTCTCTGATAGCAAAATGACACAGAACAACTCTAGAATGATGTTCCTGATACAAGCGGAAAGTATAAGTCTGCTGTATTCTGCTCATCAACCAGCTGTTAAAATTTCAGAACTCAGTAAAGCGAAATTCCAAGCCTTACAGGAATATTTGTACAGGATGACCATCTCCCAGGAGTATTAATAGTAGTAATATTATATATTAAGCACTTACTACATGGAGAGAGCTGTACTAAGCACAGCTGGCAATTGGACATGATCCCTGTCCCTCGGTGGCTCACAATCTAAGTCAAATTCAAAACCTAAGTCATAATCACAGTCAAAGGTTTTTTTGGTACAAAATATGTTCAAAAATTCTGCCCAGGGTTTTTGCAGTTTGAATCTTTAACGAGGGAAGTGCTTGCTATTAGAGATTCAAATAGATGAGCAAATTGATTATTTGCAGAATAAATTGGGTCCAATATCTCAGGGCTCCAAAATTGCCTTCTCTGTTCCCGCTGATCCAGTCAGTAGCCTGCTGGGAAAGTTACACTGAAAGCAGCTGTCATCCTGGCTACCCTGGAGTAATATTTATGATGAATGTTGCCTATTTAAGAGGTACACAAAACAATTGATTTTCACCTAACCTTACTGATGAATCCTGGATCCAATTCTTCAAGAAGATGCTAATGCTCTTCTTGCCTAGATAGTTTGGCAGATATAACATGCTCTCCTATGTCTGTGCCAAATTAATATTCATTAAATAGTAGGTGGATGGGCAGCTATTGCTATATCACTGTAATTGTCAAAACTCAATATCACAATAAGCCAGTCTGTATTACCTTCAAGAATGAGTGACTTTATCAATCATCCTCTACAAGGAAAATGTAAGGTCTTCAGGAGTTGTTGAATAAGCAATAGCTTCCTTATAATGCCAATTTTTTAACTTTGCCTGGTATTTTTAGCAGTATCTCCTTCTTGAATCCCACCCCTTGATCTTCCCTATGAACACTGTCTGTCTAAACTGGCAACTCTAACTTACAGTAATTTTAGAATCTCCATAGATTCTTAAAGTAACATGCCTCACAGATATGCAGACAATAGGAGCAGCGTAATTCTAAAGGTGATTTTCTACCATTTAATTTAGCAAGCTTGACAATGGACTTAGCTCTGAAAAGTAAGCCGCTTCAGCTTCCTTGTCTTGATCTTTCTATCAAAGTCAATTTAATTCACCCCTTGCTTGAGCACCTGAACTAAAATCTCTAAACTGTGGACTTAAATCAGGGTCACTGAGAATCTCTGGCCTATAGTGCTTGAAGAAGGAGGACGATGTAGGCGACAAGCGAGTTCTAGATTTTAATTCTGAAGTAGGGAGATTCTGGAAGTTCAGATTTTCCCACCGAATGTCTATGAACTGTTAATAGGTGCAAATGCAGAATCTCCCTTTGTGAAACAGAGATACTATTCTCCCTGGGTTCCTTTTAATGACTCCATCTGAGCTTACAACTCCAGTAGAGTTCTTTGAAATTCAGCTCCTTCTGGATAGGGAGCAAATCTAGTGTTTCTCTTGTACTTTTCCACCCACTTAATACCTAGGCACTCAATAAATACCATTACAACAATTATGTTCAACCTTATTATCTTATACCTACCTCAATAGGTGTGAAGAATCACATACAATTCCTTGCCCAGATAGAACCTAGATGAACACTCTGATCCCAAAAAGAACTTAATAAATGCCATCAGTTAATGGGCATAGTTTTCTAATTGATCATCTTCACCTGAAAATGTCAGGTGGCTACTGCAAGAGGATGTAGTGAATGTCTATGCATTCTCATTCTCTGAATTACTTTTGGATGGACAATGCATTGCTAGTGTTTCTGCATGCCTTGACTGAGGGGAAAAATCAGTAGTCTAATAGTTTTCTAGAATGTAAACTTGGGTTTCTTTTGGGGATAATTAAAATGACAAATGATTAGCAGATAAGATCAGAAGACAGAACTAGAATGCTAATAATAAAAATTGTAGTATTGGTTAAGAATTACTATACGTCAAACCCTGTACCAAGCATCAGGACAGATACAATATAATCAGTCCCTGTCCCACATAGAGCTCATAGTCTTAGGGTGGGGGAGAAAGGGTCTTTAATCCCTATTGTACTATTTAGAAAACTGAGGCAAAGAAAAATTAAGGGTCTTTCCCAAGAGTACTCGCTGGCAAGTGGTGGACCTGGAATTTGAATACACGTCCTCTAACTCCCAGGCTCACGCACTTTCCACTAGGCCATATTACTAAGATGTCAATTAGTTTGATTCCCAAGATAATAAAAATTACTCAGAAAAAAAACAAAAAGTGAACTCAACCAAATGGATTTTATCTGTGTGCCTAACTGGGAACCAAAAGATACTAACTGCTGAGTCTAACTTTATTCATTTGAAATCAAGGCTGCCAATGTTTGCACCATTATGGAACGATGGATTTTGTCTGGGTTTTTCAAGAAGATATTTGTTTTCCTTGTGAAGACTGGGCCAATATTTCATTATCCAATATGATTTATCCGTGAATGAATGATATCCCACTATGACAAGACTATTAGGCCATGTCACTCACAAAGCCACCAAAATTCGAAGCACCTATAAACATAGGCTGGAGAGGCCTATCTTAGGGAACATTAATTCATTCTTTCAAGGATTTATGTTTGATCCTAATAATGTCATCTTTCAGTTTCTTGTATGTTGCATTTTTCACAGTCTAGGAAGCTTCCCCAAATTTCTGGTAATCTCTTTTTTCAAAGCTGCACAAGGTTGAGGAGAGTTATAATATATCTACATTATATAATGGTACTTCTTAAGCACTTACTGTGTGCTAAGCACTGTACTAAGTTCTGGGTTGGATACATGAAAATCAGGTTGGACACAGTCCCTGTCCCAAGTGGGACTCACAACTTAAGTAAGAGGGAGTAGAATTTAAACCCATTTTTCAACTGAGGCAGTGGAATCACAGAAAAGTTAAGTGACTTGCCCAAGATCACACAGCAGACAAGAGGCAGAGACAGCATTAGAACCCAGTCTCATGCTCTTTTCACTAGGCACAGTTTTCATCTTCTTACATCATGGATAGGCTCAGGTACAGTAATATGAAAAATGGAAATTCCCACAAATACTAAAATTGTTTTATTATAAGAGCAGAGAGCAAAATAGTTCTGGCAATACTTTCTGAAGCTCCTATTGACTAGGGGTATTTATATTCAGACAATGAAAAAAGCAGTTCATATTGTTATCACTGCAAATTGATCCCAGGCCTGGGTAGCTGTAGCTGGTAAATGGACGAAGTGCTTCATCCCTGCACATTTACTCACTTGTTGTTCTTCAAACCCCAGTGGGAACACTACTGGCAAGGGCTAGAGAATGCGAGTGGGGGTGCAAGCCACTAGCACTATAATCAATTCCTCTGTGTGAATCCTGAGTTATCTATTCTGCCCAACTGGCCATTATGCTAAAGTAAGCCTTGAGTGTTTCTTCTAGTGTCTTCATCCTCATCACTAACAAATACTCCATCACAGGTCTAAGTGCTGTGATGACTTCAAAAAAGATTTTCCTTATTCTGAGATATAACCTTGACCTTCTCGAACAGAATAGCTCCTTCTTCCAGCAAATGTTCAACCTTGAGCTGGTTACTTTCTTCCCAAGGGAATATTTAGGCTCTTTTATCTCTGGAGAAGTCATCAGTTTGGGAAGAGACCAAGTATATTTCTGGTAACCAGTCCCCTGGACAAGCTCTGAGTCCACATCTGGGGAAATATTAGCTAACTCCGCAGGAAGGAACCATGGTTAGATTAGACTGTAAGCCCGTCAAACGGCAGGGACTGTCTCTATCTGTTGCCGACCTGTTCATTCCAAGCGCTTAGTACAGTGCTCTGCACATAGTAAAGCGCTCAATAAGTACTATTGAATGAATGAATGGTTGGGTGATGCTGAGGATTGGTTGGAAATGGTAGTGGAGTGATAGCTCTCATCACACAATAAATCTATGGAGTGTTTGGCACAACATATAGATTTCACAAATTAAATTGGTGCAACAAGACTCTCCAACCTATCTGAGAAGGCAAGATAAGAAAACTCTAAACCTAGGATAGACCTACTTATCATTTACTTTTGATGGTGAAGAATTTTCCAACATTTTTGATCAGCCTATTTAATTAAAGCTACAAAACCCAAGAACATTATCTGTGAATCCAGAGGGTGCTGTATTTGGTGAGAGTGGTGAAGGGTCTCCTCTTAACTATCCTGGTGCTTTTATTCACAGTAGATTTGAAAAAGGACTGGATTAGTTAAATGAAAAGTTGGAAAGGGATGGAAACGTACAATAGATATTTGTAGGTCCATTGTAGATCTTGAAAGAATCAAAGGTTTTACAATCCTGCTAAGCAAGCTTCATGCACGTTCATCACTCTTAGTTCATCTTAAAACAGTATTAATTGGGTAATATAGAGTAAACTCACTTATTATAAAAGTGATGCTTTGGAAAACGTAAAACTAACAGTAAATAAACTTCCCAGGAGTGTTGTAGTCTTTGCAAATTGTTTGGAATTAATTTGTTTTGAGTAAACCAAAATTAGTCTGTTAAATGATGCTTACAGAGAAAAGATTTCGAATGGGTAGAGGAGAATCTCGCCGGGACTGTTTTTGTATGAATCAAGAGCAGCAGTCTCTGTTCTGATATGGTCGTTTCAACCTGGTTGCATCTCATTTCCTGAGCTCTGGGTCTCCCGAAGTGACACCAAGATCTGGAAAAACACAAACATATTTTGGAGTCTACTCATTAACACTCTGAACTCATCTATCAGCATTGATTGACAGACCGAGACAAAGTAATTTTGCCTGGTATACAAGTACTGAAAGGCTTTCTGTGGGCTATAATGTAGCACACCTGACAGATGTGTGAGTCATTTGACACAATGGGAGGTGTTCATGAAGACTCTACAGGCTGGTAATCAACACGATACTGCATATTCTTTCTTCCAAATTCCTTTCCTGCACATCAAGAAGAGGTGAAGCAAGACTGTAGCTGAAAGATGGGGATCAGATCATGACTATACACCCTCCCTGATGGTTTGCAGATCTGGGCATTACCTGAATGTGTATTAGTAGAATGATAGGGACTTTCTGACTTGTATATGAAAGATAAGCTTCTCTTGTTCACACATTAAATGGGTTTAGTAGAGACTAAATGACTTCTAGAAGGTTACCTGCCAGGGGAATATAGATAATTTGAGACCTCTAGTTCCTTTACTCATATTGCCTTTAAATAGCTGTGAGCTTCATTAAGTCTTCCTTACCTTTTTGCATAAATATGGTCAGGGTGTAGAAGTCATGGGATCCTAGTACATCTCAACAAGACTACTTATAAAAAATAATAATGATGCATTTGATAGAAAAAAAGTAGATAGGCAGAAATCGTTGCATACCACCTGTAATTTTTCAAATTATACTCTATCCTCAGGGATGGAGATATACATTATTGTATTAAAGTTAGTGTTTGGGGGAGGAAGAAGCACGGTAATCTTGAAATTGCCTTTATTAAAGTTCCCGCTTTAGCTCAAGGCACTGCTTGGCAAATGGTTATGGAAACAAATGATCATGGAGGTAGTTCATGATAAATATGTTTGCTAGGACCTAGCCCTTCTAGGGCAAATTTCTTCACTGGAGGGATCAAGGTTTCCATATCAGTTGACCACACAGCTCAGTTCTCGTCAGGCACCACTTGGTCTCACAGGGGCCGGTACCACGTTTGATTCGATCCAGAAGGGAAGTTGCTGAGGTTAAACAATTAATACTCTCTTTCCCGCACCCCATGATGGTGAAGCTTGGATTTTCTGGGGTTTGGCAAAGATTGCGCTCCTGCCTGAGTCTATATGGTAAGCTCCTTGAGGGTAGGGATTATGTATGCTAATTTTTATTGCACTCTCTCAAGGGCTTAGTGCAGTGTTTAAAAAAGGTTATTGATTGAGTGAACTTCCATTCTCCTGTCTCTCCCCGCTCCAGTCCATACTACATTCTGCTGCATGGATCATTTTTCAACAAAAACATTCAGTCCACGTCTCCCCACTCCTCAAGGATCTTCAATGGCTGCCCATCCACTTTCTCATCAAACAGAAACTCCTTACCACTGGCTTTAAAACACTCAATCAGCTCACCCCTTCCTACCTCACCTCACTGATCTACTACAGCCCAGCCCGTACACTCGACTCTTCTAATGCCAGAGTACTCACTGTGCCCTGATCTTGTCTATCTCGCCATCAACCCTTTTCTCACATCCTCCTCCTTGGCTGGAACTCCCTCTCTCTCCTTGTAACAAGGCCACCACTCTCTCTGCCTTCATAGAATGATTAAGGTCACGTCTCATCTGCAAGACCTTCCCTGATTTAGCCCTCTTTCCCCCTGGCTTGTTCTCCTTTCTTCATCGACTACGCACTTGGATTTGCGATCTTTGGGCATTGGATATTGCCCCACTCCCAGTCAACTCTTATGCAGATATCTTTAAATTATATATTATAAATTACTTTTTTATTCCTAATAATGTCTCTCTCCCCCTCTAGACTGTAAGCTCCTTATGGGCAGGGAATGTGCCTGTAAATTCTGTTGTACTCTCCCAAGTGCTTAGTACCGTATTCTGCACATAGTAAGTGCTCAGTAAATATCACAGATGGATCGATTGAGTCTGGTCCTTGTTGGTTGTGGAATTCATCTACCTCCCAAGTGGTAGGGTAGGATGTGAGGTATGACTCAACTTGCGTCAGTGGCAGCCACAGTGCCATTTTTCTGAGTCCCCACTAAGACTCTTGGAGAAGCAACAGTGTTGAGAGCAACTGGGAAAAATAAATAGCGTTCTGCTTTTGTATTTTAAAATGAAAACCCCTAGAGGGGAGAGGCCATGTTTTTAGCATTGCATGATTCCAGAATCATATAAATATTGAACACATTTACTGTCTCTATAATGAACCATGAAGCCTTAGGGGGAATCAATTTAATCAACAAAAGTAAAGATATGGTGAAGGTTTTGAAAGGGATAAACCCTCCTTCACTTCCTAGGGGCAGCAGAATGGTGGATATTTAATCCATTCATTCAATCTGGACTGAAAGTAGCATGGCCTAGTGGATAAAGCATGTGCCTGAGAGCCAGAGGCTCTGGGTTCTAATCCTGGCTTAGCCATTTGCCTGCTGGATGACCTTGGGCAATTCAATTCACTCCCCTGTGTCTCAGTTTCCTCCACTTGCCTGCTAAGTGAACTGGGGCAAGTCACTTCACTTCTCTGTGCCTCACTTTCCTCAACTGCAAAATGGGAAAGTCGTTGCCTCAGAACAATCATAATCTAAGATCCTTATTGCCTTTGAAATGAGAAATTTACTCTGGACATTGCAATTTAGCCAGGTAACAAATAATAGACCCAGAGGAAGAGGTCTGAAGAGCTCCACCTTCATCAGAGAGTTCTGCACCTCAACCAAATCAGTGGATGTCTTGGTCATATGCCAGTGCTGGGTTGCCACTCAATTCCAAAACTATGATGACCTCATGGTGTCATGTCTCAGTGATGTCATGAATTTGGGTCCATATTACTGGGAGAGCAGGCTGGATGAAGACGGAGTCTTAACTTCTAGTTCATATGGTCTTTCTACATAAGGCCTGCCATTTGGAGTTACCTACCAGTGAACTTGGTTAAACCTGTAATGCAGACATCTGAGACTTTTTAGAGATGCTCCATATCAGCCTTTTGCAGAGAAGCAGCGTGGCTGAGTGGAAAGAGCCCGGGCTTGGGAGTCAGAGATCATGGGTTCGAATCCTGACTCTGCCACTTGGCAGCTGGGTGACTGTGGGTGAGTCACTTCACTTCTCTGTGCCTCAGTGACCTCATCCGTAAAATGGGGATTAACTGTGAGCTTCACGTGGGACAACCTGATGACCCTGTATATGCCCCAGCGCTTAGAACAGTGCTCTGCACATAGTAAGCGCTTAACAAATACCAACATTATTATTATTTTTATTAAAAGTTCGAACTTACACGGGAAGAATCAGTGAGGGTCTCGAAACACAAGCTGTAAGTGTGGTTTACTGTTGAGTCGCTGGATGGCAGTATATTCCTTTGTATTTCCTTCTTTTTTTCCCTCACTTTATCCTGTGGCCGAGTTGCAAGATCAAATCCAATCTTGAAGCAAAACTGCCTGGAATTGACCCAGGGAGCGAGTCAGGTGCCTGGATAGGGAACACAAATACAGGCAAAGCTCAAAGACGAAAGGGGGTTGCCACAAAGTATATTCCTTGAGGTCTGAATTCACCCTTATCTGAAGAATTCCTGCTGTTTACCTTGTGCTAAATAAGCCTGGGATAATGCCGTTGTGGCAAAGGGTGCTGATTTTTCATTTTAGGGAGGGGAGTGTGGTGGATAAGAAAGGGGAAGAATTCACAGAGACAGGGATCCAGATAAACAAGAACTCAGAGTCCAAGGAGGTATCCACAGGGATCCAGAGATTAATAATAATAATAATAATAATGGCAGTATTTGTTAAGTGCTTACTATGTGCAAAGCACTCTTCTAAGCCCTGGGGGGATACAAGGTGATCTGGTTGTCCCTCGTGGGGTTCACCATCTTAATCCCCATTGTACAGATGAGGCAACTGAGGCACAGAGAAGTGAAGTGACTTGCCCAAAGTCACACAGCTGGCAAGCAGCAGGGTTGGGATTGGAACCATTGACTTCTGACTCCCAAGCCCGGCTCTTTCCACTGAGCCACGTTGCTTCTTCAGAAAGAGAAGCAGAGGACAGAGAGGCTTATCATGGAATGGGACCAAGATAGAACAGCGAGGAGGAAGGCAGAGCAGAGCCAAATTCGGGAAGGAAATGGGTGTCCCCTCCCCTGACCTTCCACACACTTTCACTTTTTTGCCTACCTCACTCCTATCAAAGGGACAAATTGATGGTAATTTCCTCCAGGGAAAGTATTGTGTCCTTTCCTTCTTCTGAATGCAACCCAAGTTTTGAGTTCTACTACAGAAGACACCCAGTTTCTGGAGCAGTTTCACCAATGTTTCCTATAACCATAGGAAACAATATTCAGGAAAAGACTAGAACAAGCCCAGGCTGCTTCTAAGACCGTTACAAGTATCCCATTTCTTGACTATCAAGCATGATTTGCTTGGGATATGTTTTCAAAAGGCAGGAGTTGACATCTTCTAGGTTCTTGACCCAAGAGAGAGCTTATCATAAAGACACAACACTGCATTCTAATGATGTGAAGAATTCCGTCTGATGATATGCTCAGTTCCTGAAGTTCCAATCTTTCCCATCACTATTTCCATGCTTAGAAGCATTGTGTTATTTTCATTCATCCCTGAGCCTTTTCATTCATTTTGAAGAATGTGGGATTTCATAACCAGATCTTAATCCTCCACATATCATTGTTTTCTGTTATTTTGGCCAAGATTGGGCCCAGAAGAATGTCTGATACTTATTACTTTTAATGTGAGAATAATCTTACATTAAATTTATTTTTCCACATCTATGTTTCTTTTAGTTGCAGTTCAAAATGCTGATAGTGACTGCAAAATTCCTTATAATCTTCTAAATGATTATAATCTATTTTTATAGAACTTCCCTATCACTGCTCACTATCCGGATCTTTTGTACCATTTGTGAACAGTGTCATTTGGTAAGTGATGCTATACTGATAATATAACTGAACAACTGTTTTGTTATTTTGGCCAATTTGTTATCACTGATCTAAGTGACGGTATTCAGCTTGAACACAATTCTGTCTTCAGAACTTCACCTGTCCCTCTCTCTAGAGAGTGTTTCATTTCAAAATTTGAAATGTGGTGTACTGATGTGCTAAAACTCTACTAACATTCCCCACAAAGGCCAGATCTTTAAATCTGCTTTTCCAGTCACAGCTGCATCCATGAAAAAGATCACTGGATTAGGATATGAAATTTCTTTCATCCCGGCATAGATACTAGAATTGTTGGGGATATCTGGAGGAAGAAACTGATTATATCATCTTTGCCATGGTCCATCATGTCACCTCCATCATCATGAACATCACATCAGTATTTGTTGAAATCCTACTGGGCAGGGATGTTTGATTCCAAGTTCTAGTAGCTCCCAGCTACCCTTCTGTTGACTTTTTTTTTAACTTAAGCACTTATTTTGTAATAAGTGTTGGGATAGATTCAAGATAATCAAGTTGGACACAGTCCCTGTTCCATCTGGGGGACAAGGAGGTTAAGTTCCTTGCTCAAGGTCACACAGCAAACATTAACAGAGGCAAGATTAGAAGCCAGGTCTTCTGACATCCAGGCTCATGTTCTTTCTGCTAGAGCATGCTGCTTCTTTATCTCAGAACCACAAGGCTACCCCTTCCTGCTTGACCTTGCAAAGAGCTTTAAGGAAGATATTCAAGTCACAGAGTGCAACCTTAAAATGCCCTAAAATGTTCTTGGTAAAAGAAATGATATCCCTTATGCCCCGGGAATCATGGTAAAATTATTAGTAGGTCCTGGTTGCTATTTCAATGTATTGATTTTTCTGATTCTGTGCTTGGTGCATAGTAAGTGCTTAATACATTCCATTAAATAAACTATGGTCTTGAGCCATTTGTGATCCTGCAATAATCAGATCAAGTGGGACAGGTTGGGTTTCCTTTTTCCTGCTTCTATTGGACAGTTCCAGATATTCGCTGGACTATGTTTTGAAAATGGTCTACAGGTAGGTTGCCCAAGAGCTCTTTGTCTTTTTCAGAAGGTGAATAGTAACTGAATAGTTGGTGGTCTCATCTGGCCTTGTCTGATAGTCTGAGAAATTCCGATAACATTTTTGGCAATTCTTTTTTGCTCAGAGCCCTGATATGTAGAGTTGATTCTACACTATCGCTTAGAAGATTCTTTCAGTGTCAGAAGCTATGCCTCAGGTCTCCCTCTAGCATCACCTCTTTCTTTCCTTCTCCAGATAAAGGATGAAAGAACAAGGGATCTCCCAGAAAACTGTCGACTTGCTTCAGTGTAAAGAGTTTCACCTTTCAGATGAGTTTAGGGTGGGAACCTAGAATGAAAATTACCTTGGGAAAAATACATCCGTATTTGGCATTGTTTAGTTGAGAGCAGATGAACTGAAAGTGTGTGCATGGAATGAATCAAAAAATCAACTGTCAGAGGAACAAAGTTCCCTCTTCTCAATTCCCTCCCTTGTTGTGCCATGTATAGGCAGTCTTGCTTCTCACCCACTATGTGTCCTTCCCACAGCTCCTCTCCCTGGCTTCTTCTTCCACCCCTTATCCTCCGTCACCCCACGGGCATGAGGAGGGTCCCCCAGACTCAGACCTACTCCTCTTCACCTTCCCCGGTGCCCTGAGAGATGAAGACAACACTTCTCCAGTTGGTGAGCAGGCAATAGTATAAGAGAATGGTGTTGGGGAGCCCTCCCTGCCACCCCTCAGTCCTCCCTCCTCTTCTCCATATCACCACCTGCTCTCCCCCATCCCGCTCAAGGCTCCAGCTTTTTGCAAGGATGGTGAGACAGGGAGACAGGCGTGGAGTGAGGGAGATAGACCAGGAGAACAGGGCAGAGCTTCTCTGGCAAATTCACTAAAGCAGAGCTTTGAACTTCATATCTTGGCTTGGTTATTGTATCAGCCTCTTCACTTGTTTCTCCTGGATTCAGCCTCTCCTCTCAGACCCAGGTGCTTCCATCCTCTTTGCCTTCCACACTCAAAAACTTTCAAGGATTAACTATTCATCTTCACATCTAAGAGAAGCACCTTGGCCCATTGGGAAAAGCACACGCCTGGGATTCAGGCAAGCTGGGTTCTAACACCAACTCTGCCACTTGCCTAAGTGACCTTGGGCAAGTCACTTAACCTCTCTCAGTTTCCTCATCTGTAAAATGCATATTAATTGCCTGTTCTCTGTTTCCTTTAGGTTGTGAGCCCCTTGTGGGATTGCTTCAAATCGGATTATCGTACAGTGTTTGGCACATCTTGCCTGCTTAAAAAAATACCACAATTATTATTAAGAGAAACACCCGACCTTTAACTTTAATGCATTCCATAAACTCTCATTCTTATCGATCCATTGTCTTCGTCTGCTACACCCTGCCTCTCACTTTCTGTTTCTCTTAAGCTCACTGTGTCCTGTTGTCAACCCTTTCACCTCTACCTCATACCCTTCCCCCTTCCTGAAACTACCTCCCACTTCCAGCCCATCAGACCACAACCCTCCCCATCTTTGTGACCCCTCCGAATTCCCACCTACTCTAGAAGTCTTTCCACAATTCTATTTTTTTCTTTCCCTGAAGTGAACTCCTCCCTAGCATCATCTCCTTACTTCTCCTTAGATCAATCAGTCGTATTTATTGAGCCCTAACTGCGTACTCAATAAATACGGTAATGTTTGCTCTGATCTAAGTGTTTGGGAGAGTGCAGCACAAAAATATGAAGAACATTCCCTGCCCACAGTGAGCTTACAGTCTAGAGGGGGAGACCGCTATTCATATAAACAATGGATATGTACGTAAGTGCTTAGAACTTTGACTCTCACTACTTGCACTTTCGAACACATCAGTTCACCTATTCAACTATTTGAATACTTCCTCCTCTTATGTAATTCATTTTGTCTATTCCCCCACTAGATCGTGACCTCCTTGTGGGCTTTCTCTGACCCTCTCCCAAGTTCATTTATTCAGTTGTATTTATTGAGTGCTTCCTGTGTGCAGAACATTGTGCTAAGCGCTTGGAAAGTATGCTTATTACAGTGCTCTGCAAACAGTAGGTATTCAGTAAATACTGTTGACTGATTAAATTACATAATCAGGACAGTCGCTGGGAATATTAACAGTGATGCTTTTGAAACCAATTAGAATCTCTGAAAATTCTGAATTCAAACATTATTTGTGATAGAAGATGAATCCTGTATGTCTCTCTCTCTCTCTCTCTCTCTCTCTCTCACACACACACACACACACACACACACTCTCACGCATTATTCTTGCAAAAAGTTTCTATTAATTGGCTCCCCATGTTTATCTGACATTATCCTTCCCTGAGGAAGAGCTTTTGATGAAAAGCTCAGTTTTAGGTGAGCTGATATAATTAAAAATTAGGGGGATTGCTTTTACCGGCAACTTTATGCTTTGAAACTGCCATTAATCAAGTCATAAAGTGTTTTTTCTTTACCACCTTGGCAGGGCTGCAAAGAGAAGATAGTTATGAACCCTGAAACCAGGATTAGGCTGAGCCCCTGAGGAACGGCATAGGTGATGACTCTCCACATAAAGCACTACTCCATAAGAGGGAGGGGATGGAAGGGCCTGCCATTTCTGGGGCATCACTCGGCAAGGTGCAAATGAAGTATGAAATGAAAAATCAGTACCCACTCAACGTGAGCAGAGAAGGGGATAGCGCTTCACAGGGCTGCTGGGCTGGGGTTTTTTTACTGTCAGAACCAACTCAGCCCCAGCAGAGAGACTGGCTGAATCTGGTGGCCCCTGGCAACGCTCCCCCCGTCCCCCCCATCCTGCTCCCCAGCTTTTTCATTTTGGGGGATGCTCTGGAGAGCTGTGTGCTGATTCTCCTCCCTAACGTTCCCTGTTTATCAAGGTGAAGTTGGTGCAGTACTTAGGATAGGGATAAGGAAATGAAAGAAGAGGGAATGAAACCAACTAGGAGACAAGATAGCAACAGGGGGAATCAAATATTGCTTCAACAAAAAGTAATGCCATAAGTAATTCAGGAGGGACAATTTGAATTGCGGGCAAGGATCTAAAAGGAAAAAAAATAAAGTAATACACAAATGAACTGTCCAGGAGGAACAAGAAGAAAATGTCCCTGATGCTTTTTACTGGATTTTAGAGATAGTCCTGAAAAAATCCAGAGGTCACCTCCTTATTAATGATTAATGGTACCCAGGAAAGGATGGGATGGATGTTTAGAAAAGTCAGTTTGAAGAGCTGAATTTGGACCACGTTTTTCCTAACTCTACAAACTGTTTTGTATTTCTGGGAAGCTAGCTAGGTTTGGAACAGACCTTGAAAATGGCCAGGAGAACAGGAGAAGGATGCTTCTGGTGGCATTTTTGACAGAGGTTTCCTGAGGGAGTCAGTTCTCTATCAATCAATCAATAATTTGGTGGTATTTAGTGAGCATCTCCTGAGGGTGAAACACTATACTAGGCTGAACTGTCGAGCAAGATATATTTTCCCTACCCTCAAGGTGCTGACAACACAGTGGTTGATCCAGACAGACAAATGTATTTACACAAGATAAATATTTCAATTTGATCAGGATGAGATAGCAGAATAAGTAATTTAATAGTTCTTAAAAAGTTTAAAATAGGGATATTAATATCTCTGTCTATCTAATGCTATCATCAATCATGCAAATTAGCATGAGCCATAGAACTAACACAATAAATAAATTAGGTTGATTAAAAAAATTAGGACAGAAACAAGGAAGAATTTCAGTAAAAATTAACAATAAGAATTCTAGCCTTCTCTGTGTTTTCTATGGTTACTAACATACTCTGTCTGAGTGCCTTCTGAAGAGGCACTAGTGAACATATTGTAGGCTGGCAAAATAATTTATGCATCACAAGATTCTTTTGAATAAATTAGCAGGGTGTCAATATAGACATCAGCACTGCCTGGCATAAGGTACCGGGATGGCATGAAGGTCATTCTGTCTGGCTCTGGCACAGCCACTGTATGATTTCTTCTGGGGGTATCCTGACTTTCCCTTTCCCTCCAACAACTGGGTGGAAGGGCCCCAAAGGCAGAAATCAGATGCTTGAATATTTGCTCCAGAGACAGGAGAATTGCACAGGTGGAAGAAGTAAATGCTGCAGAGTTTGATGCCAGGGATGAAGGGAGCGTTTCCTAGTGGTGATAAAAATCTACCACTCGGTTCCTGGAGACAAGACTTCTCTTGCTCTCCACGCTTCACTGGAAACCGAAAGGCAAAGAAATCTCTTCCTCATGCCTGCTGTGGTATTCTTATTGTCAAGACAATCTGGGTTCTTCACCCACTCCTTTTCGGAAGAGGAAATGTATAAAGCCAGCGATTATTCCAATAACATAGGATTATTATGTATCATATCATTTATTAATAAACAATAATTATGCTATTTACTGAGTGTATTCTGTATGTCAAATGCTGGGGTAAATATAGTAATGATCAGATCAGGCACACTCCTTGTCCCGCATAGGGTTCACAATCTAAGGTGGGAGGGAGAAGAGGTATTTAATCCCTATTTAGCAGATGAGGAAACTGAGGCACCGAGAAGTTGTCTCTCACATGAAGCCACACAACAGGCAGTGGGCAGAGTTGAGATTAGAACCCAGACCTCTTTGTATAATATATAACTATTTATTCATCCTTAGCCCCTCATAGGTGTTTGCTTCATTTAGACTGTGAGCCCACAGTTGGGCAGGGATTGTCTCTATCTGTTGCCAAACTGTACATTTCAAGTGCTTAGAACAGTGTTCTGCACACTGTTAGCGCTCAATAAATATGACTGAATGAATGAATGAATGACCTACTTTTTTCAGATGTTATCACCAACTTACATCTAATGATCCTCTCTTCACTCATTCTAAATTCATATCCTTCATCCTCTTCTTTTCTGTGGATCAGGTACAGATGGTTTCTCAGATCCCTCTGGGACCGTCTTAGATCTGTGTAGGCTAAAATTAGATCTTCTCAAGTCTTCTTACTAGGAAGAGCATAATTAGTTCCTGGAAGACTTTCCTACAAGACCAATTTTCTCCATTTTGAATTAGTTAATCCACTTCCTTGAAATGTTCTAACATTTTTTAAAAGTCCTTTCTAAAGCTGGATGACCGATACCAGAGAATGGGCATTGACACAGACACTCCAGAAATGAGGCCTTTCAAGGACTTGGGTAATGGTGTCACATATCTTCTTTGATTTATAACTATCATTAGCTTCAGCACCTTGCGAGCTATTAGCCTTATAAGTAATTCTCTTGGGCCAGTTAGGAGGTTGCAGCTAAAGGGTCTCCACCCCCGAGGGCTCAAACGGAGAATCGAAGGTTGCCTGTGCCTGGATTTATTACAGCATCGCATCCCTCCACAGTGTGCTCCGAAGTCCCCACAGTCATAGACTATAGACTGGGGAATGATTCAAGTCTGACAAATAAGCTTGAAGTCGGAAAGCTCTGAGGACCTTGACTTCACACACTGCAGAATCCACTTATGGCTGAGGCAACTGCTGCACAGGGCCCGTGCTGTGTCTTAGTGCCACGACATGAAATCGGTTACCTTGCCGGCGTGAACTTATCAGGATTCCGGCTGGAACAGTTCTTCAATCAGAAACCATCATCACTGATGGTACAGCTTTAGTACACAAACTGGGACTAGAATCCGGCTCTCCTGATTCTGTCAGCAGGACTCTTTTGCCTGGACCAACAGAAGGACTTTCATAGACCATTTAATGTGCCGCAGCATTATAGGTACGATACATACAAATGCCCTTGATGGTCCCCTATTGGTCTGAGAGAGTTAACACTCTCCCCAGAGGACCTGACACTTTCAGGGAGTCTTGTATTTGTAGATCTTACAGTACTACTGAACACCATCACCGTATTGAAGCTCTAAGGACAAGGGTCATATCTATGCATTCTATTGTACTCTCCCAAGAGCTTAGGACAGTGCTGCGCATAGAGTGGGCACTCCATAGCTACTATTCATTGGCTGGTTGATTGGCACCTGCTAAGCAAACGTGGTTGCCTGGAGAAGTGCACCAAGACCTTTAGACACTAAACAGCAATATAGTCGGAAGAGTCAGGGTTACCGCATCACCATTAGAGTTCAGATGGCTTGTGTAGCAAGTCCAATCTTCCTCAACTCACTCTATGCTCCCTTGCTTAGGGATGCAAAGAAGAACCTGAATCTGGAGATAAACTATCTTTCACCACATAACTCTTCCTCCTCAATGGACTGTGAGAGTTGTCCAGTGGCTTTTAATCAATTGCATATTTATTGAGCACTTCCCGTGTGCAGAGCTTGCATGACAGCATGATGTCGTATAGTGAGCTGGAATAAGGTACCCATAAGCCGGGGGATCAGACAAAAAATAAGGAAATGGTGAAGCACCCTTTCAAGCATTGAGCTACAGCTGCAGATGGATGGGAAACAACAGCAACAGACAAGGGTGAAGCCATCAGGAGTTCTCCTGGGTGAATCACATTAAGATCTGTTTCACCAAGAGAAGCAGGGGGTTGAAGAAAAGATCCAGAAAATTGAGGCAAAGATTCCCACTTTGGCCAAAATTACCGAAACGCTTGCTGGGCAAGGGTCTGGGTAAGACTATAGAAATTTAACATACAAATCTCTTCTTACCATCTCTCTCCAAAGGTGCATTTTAAATATTGAAGTTGGCTTCCTCCTCAATATCTTGATGGGTAACATTAGAGAAGGAATAGATTTTTGATCTATTTTTTTCCAGTCTTCTGTTTAGAGTGGGCATTTTCCTTAGGAAGCTGTGAAGGCTGACTTTCAGTCTTAGTCTGTTCTTCCTAGGAAACCCCTATAAATCATTATCATGAAACACAGTCCTCACTGTCCTGCCTGTCTATATTTATGGCTTGGAAATGCATCCCCACAAAATAAATAGGTTCACAATTTGCCAACCCCAAATTTATGGCTGACTTTATTATTACAGAATTTGTCACCAGAATGATAGGGTGACAAACCCATCAGAAGAATGGATTTTGTTTCTTAAAGTGGGTCCTTCAGTTTCATCTTTTCCCAGGGAAGATTGCTTTGGAAAGGCACTTGGAAAAAAAGACCTGGAAGTCTGTGGGGCACCAGGGTCGTGGTAAGGAAATGCATTCTACAATTATGTATTCACCATTGCAGCATGCTTTCTATCCTGCTGAAATATCCATGTGTTTTCAACCATTTAGGTAAATTAGCAAATATTAAGTAAGTTTCAACCCAGGAGGCCATATATCCAATCATTCTTGAGGTAGCAGAGAATCCTTCCTCTTAAAAATCTACCCTCTCCACCAAGCCTCGCATCTCATCCCTTCATACTTAATTACAATGCTTGTCCCGTCTCTTCATCTGCCCTTCTCAACTGTCCACTCTCTAATGTTTACTTCTCTACTGATTTCAGTCACGCCCATGTAGCCCCAGTGCTAAAAAAAAAAAAGTAAAAAAATCCCCCCTCACCCTCCAGTTAATTATTGCCCAATTTCCCTCTTACTATTCCTTTCCAAACACCTCTGAGAAGTGAAAAGACAATTGCCTAATGTACCAGGGAACATAGAGGCTGGAATTGTCCAAGAATACTGAAACTGTCAAGAAAATGCACAAAACAACAGTTGGAATGTCAAACCAGATCTGACTATCTGCAAAAGGATGACACCAAACAAAGGGAAATATTATTCCAGCACTTGTTAGCTTTCATCCGGAATATTGCATTAAGTGCTAGTCATTTCAGCCCAAGAAGGATGATTGTTCTAGAGGCAATACATGAAGGTAGTGAAGAGCCCATGCTTTGAGTCCTGAAATAATTAGCTGGGTCTTATGTGTAAGATCAAAGGGTTTAGGAAAAGGGAGAAGCACCCGTATTAGAAAGTGACGTCTTTGACTCATCTACCGAAGAGGAGCAGTACCGAGGTCCGACTTTCATCTACTGCCCTAAAAAAGGTGCTTTTTACCATTGGCCTTGATGGGAGTTTTCCTGAATCAAAACCTTTTTCTTTGCGTCTGGGGTCACCGAGCACACGTTTGGCTCCTAACAACCGCTACCGGATTGGTGGTGAACCACTGGTCCTAAAGATCCACCTCCCCTTGGTGTTAACTTCTTCCAGAGCTGGAAGGAACTTTCAGAAGCCTGCCCTCCGTGCCCAGGCAGGTCAAAACGGTTCTTTTTTCCCCTCCAGAGTGAGGCATAGGGGGTCAGAGCCCTCAAATTGAGCTCTGCAGGGCTTTTGTGTTTGTGATTCCTCGGGCCGGGGGCAGTAGATGGCGCTCCGCTTCTGTGGAAGGGTGAAGGGAGCTGGAACAAAGAAAACTGCCTGCTTCTCTCTCCCTATTACCATTCATCTAAGGCCAAAACGGCTTTCAGTGGAAATCTTTGTTAGACTCAGAGTCTCTGCATCCGAGAAACATAAAAAACACACCCCTAGTTTATTTCAAGACTAGTTGGGAACAGCTAGGTAGAAGGCAGCTTAACTCCACCTCTCAAACTGTCATTCATCTTTGGCTAATTGAAAATGCTCGGCTGCCTCACATCAAACTGTCAATGCTTTTTATACACCAGTTGGAGGGACGGCTGATATTTTAATACACCTCTTAGAGGAGAAGAAAATGGCTGGCCCTCACTGTCTTTAGCATTCGCTGACTTCATAAGTCGAAGGTATGGATACTGCGGTGTTTTGCTGAAGCAGACCCAAACAAAGGAGCAGAAAAGAATGTTTTCGGCCCATGTTGCCAGATATACTTCTCAAGCGATTGCTGGGAGCAGCCGATGAAGCTTTTAGCTCGGCTTTTTATTTATTCCAAAGCGGATGATGCTATTTAATTTTTTCACACACAATAACTTTTCTAGCCGAAGACTAGATTCCTATTACTAATCACGGTTATAGAAGAATCTCAAAAGGAAACAGAAAAGAAGGTGTTCCCAAACCAGATTGTAGTTATTTCTGCAGGTTCAGAAAATTCCCAACCCACACCAAAAGTAATTGTGTCGCTAATCTCACGGTATTGCTTTAGCAGGAGTCCGCATCGTTCTTAGCCTACACGGAAGCCGCGTGGAGGCATAATGGATGAAGTGATGGATTAATATCCCTGAGGTACTAAAACTGATAACAATGCAAGAGAGCTTTTCTATGGCCACTGGGTTTCCTGAGTTTGTTATTAAATGTGATTCTGGAATTGCCTGCTGAGTGGTAGCCCCCGGTGGAGGACTGGATCCATGATACCTCTCCAAATTGGAAAATAGTATGTGCAAAGGGAAAATGGACCATTGTGTGCTGTTGTTTCATTTAAATGGAGCCATGAACCCAATAGGCAGTGCAATGGATGAATGACACTCAGCCTATGGCTTGATCCATTTCTGGGAGTCCCCAGAGTGTTCCCATGCAACATCAAACCCACCTCTGATGGAGCTGCTTAGCCAAGCTCTTATTCCTGGGATGGTGCTTCCTACTATTTTGGGGCGCCTCGTTGCTTAAACACATCAGGACGGGGACGAGTATTCTCAGTCCTTCCCTTCGAACGAAAAGATGGTTTGGGGAAAATGGATTTATAAGGGAAGAAAATCTCAAAATGGATTGAATGATGTCCCTAAGTCTCAAATTGGAGCTGTATAAAGTAAGACCAAATGTATTGTTACTTGACTTCTTTTTTTCTTTTTCATGCTTTGATTTTGTTGTGTACAAGGAGTTTGAAAAAGTGTTAAAGAACAGGGCACGTAAGGGTGTGACCAGGTGACAGACAATCAGAAAATTGTTTCGCTACAAGATCGAAACAAGTAGCCTGAAACTTGATAGTAAAAGGAAAATAATAAAAAAAAAGTGAAACTGATTTGGACACTGTTCCCGTAATTACTGAGGGGGTGGGAGACTTCAAAGATGGCATTAAGCTATGTTGCTGAAGAGAATTTGAGCTGTGTGTAAGTTTTCCCGAGGCGGGTTTGAAAATAGCCATGGTTTCCTTCAGGCTTGTTTCCATACATGCCCAAAAGCCATTTAAGGATTATGTTAAAATACTATCCCCCATATATTTTCCTATTCATTACCTGTGACCATTTTGTCTCAGAAACAAAAGCTACTTTTGACTGCTTGGTTGCAGTCTCGAAATCAACCCCTTAAAACCCATCTCACCTTCCTCATCTTTTCCCCACCCACCTTCCTCTCATCTGGGATGGTCCGTTCCTCCGAAAGGCTAGATGCCCTGATGATGGACATCGTTCAGAAGGATGGATGAATGAATAATCCTGCCCCAGAAGAAAGAGATGAATTGTAAAATGAGAATTAGAAAGAGAAGAAATGAGAGCTAGAAGGGAATGAAAAGAATGAAATGTTGGAATTGAAAAATCTGATTGTTACGGCTGTGATCACTTCTCCTTCCCCCACGCCTCCATCTTCCTCTTTCTTTATGCAATTTGTTCGGTTAAGCTTCAGGCCAGATCGCTAGAAGGTGGTCGTTACCCATGAAAATAACCAAGGGTGCAGGACCCAAAAGCAGTCAGTGGTTCCGTTAGTAGCAGCAGAAGTAACAGTGATAGCATTTATTGAGCACCCATCAGGTGAGTACAATGCTCTGTACTAAGTGTTTGGGAAGTCCAAAACAAGCAAGGAGCTTACACATCTAGACCACTAAAAATTTTTTAAAAATCAAGCTTAAAGGAGAGTAGTCTTCTGTTTCGTATTTTCCTTTTGAATTTTGTCGTTAAAGGGATCTGTTTGGAGATGTTGGAAAAAAAAGGATTTCTTACATCATTTTGACTAAAGGGATAAAAAGCCAGTAGAAAAAGGTGGGTTAGATGAGGGGGCAGCTGGTATATTGGTAACCTCACTTTGAGGGAAATACAGATAATTACCTTCAAGCCATTTTTATAGAAATTTTTGAATTTCAGTTCCACCTTTCTGCGCTGGAGCTCAAAGCACTTACAGGACTTAGGTTGCAAGACATCCTGCTTTACACTGGTTTTCCCAAGCTGACTGCTCCCCAATGAATGAGCGTTGGAGGGTTTTACATGTGTGATTCCTGGAAGGCGTGGTCCTGGACAACCGACCTTGGACTCGACCCCATGAGCCTGGGAACCAGATGCCCTCATCGATCTATGGACCGAACTGACTCTCTGACTTTGGCAAGCCCCTTAACTTCTCTCCTACACGTAACGCTGATTTATACAGCACTTTGAGATCATTGGGTGAAAAGTGCAATATACTTTAAGTGCAAGTTTGGAGCTGAGAATTGATAGTCTTCATAAATTTTCTTCTAGCTAGCATAACTGCAGAGATCATTTTTATTCAGAGAGATGTCTCATTCATTTTGGAAACTTTCTGAGCTAGTTGCTTCTGCAATGTATCCTTGTTCTATAGAAAAGGGTATTGCAATAGTAACCTCTATTCAGTCATTATCTGATGTATTTCTATCATCTTCCCTTACGATTGCTTCTCTAAAAAAGCTCTAGTATTCTAACTCTGACCATCTTTCTCTATATCCCTCTAATGCTAAGTTGTCATTTTCTAGGACTTTTAGGTTTCTGTTACATTTATGGACGGGAATGTGATCAAAAGGGAATGAGTTCTTTGTGGAAGTGCCAGAAATTTAGGGGAGATTAATTTGTTTCTGGTACCATTCCCTTCTCCTTTCAATTGGAAAATGATAAAATGGGCTATGTAGATATTGGGTAATTACATGAAAGCAGGTAATAAAGTTCTGACAACTTTCAAAATAATCGATGGCCTGGCTCACTCTATTTTTCAGAAAAATATAATTTGGGAAAATTTTCTGGCCTTTTTAGCCCTATTTGGAGGCTCTCATAGCCCATCATGGAGCAGAAAAGAACACTGCTCTATTTGCCAGGCAGAAGCGTCATGGCCTAATGTAAAGAGCACAGGCCTGGGAGTCAGAAGGACATGGGTTCTAATCTTGGTTCCACCTCTCGCCTGCTATGTGGTGCAAGTCTTAATTTCTTTGTGCCTCAGTTCCCTCACCTGTAAAATGAGGATTAAGACTGTGAGCTGTATGTGGGACAGGGACTCTGTCCAACCCGATTATCTTGTATCTACCCCAGAGCTTAGAACCGTTCCTGGCACATAGTAAGCGCTTAATAAACACCATTATTATTATTATTATTTGGGTAGTTGAAAAATAGGCAGATCAGACAACATCCCTGTCCCAGGTGGGGCTCTCACTTTAAGAGAGAGGGAGAGTGGGTATCTCATCTCCAATTTACAGATGAAGACACTTAGGCACAGAGAGGCCAAGTAAGTTTCTCAAAGATGTACAGCAGGCCAGTGGTCGGAGAAGAATTAGAACCTGGGTCTCCTGGTTCCCAGGCTCATGCCTTTCCCACTTGGCAACACTTCCTCTCATTTCCACTACTCCACCTCATTTTCATGGCCAGTGCCACTCTTGGTGGCCTGAAAATAGTTCCGAATTCCAAGTAGGTTGGCGGCAATAGTCTGGGCTAACAATGCCCTGCACATATCACACAAACTCCTCTCATCCATCCCAAATTCAAGCAGGTGTTCTCCAGGTGAGCAGTGCAAAATAGTGACCAAAAAGAATCACTAGTTAATAATCCACATTTGTTGGATCAGAAATGAGGCCGGGTCTGCAAAAGCCAGGAAAGAGCCGATAGTGTATCCTCTGCTTCCTTGCATTTATGCTGGGAGGTTTGCCTGTTGCAGGCACAATATAAAAGAACACCTTTGCTGTTGCAGAAAAGGATGGAGCAGATTTCACTCCTTTGTCCAATGAGGATCCTATTGTTCTCTATTCAGGGATCCTTTAAGGGGATAGGGTGGAAAAGCTGGATTGCAGGGAAGATAAAACAACAAAAACTCATCAAGGAATTTGTAAAACTCACAGGAAAACTTGGTGCTTTCTAGTTCACAGGGAGACTGCTATGATTATGTTAAAAATATAATTGTGGTTTTGGATTAAACACTGGGGTAAATACAAAATAAACAAGTCAGGCATAGTCCCTGTCCCACATGGAGTTAGTCTAAGGGGAAGGGAGAAGAGGCATTTAATCCTCATTTTTCAGATGAGGAAGAAACTGAGGCACACAGATGTTAAATAACTTACCCAATGTCTCATAGCAGGCAGGTGGCAGTGTTAGTATTTGAACTCAAGTCTTCTTCCCAGACCCATGTTTGGTTAGTAGAGTCCTGCTCAGTAGAGTAGGATGATGGCTGCCTTGGTGTGTGAGAGGGGTAGAGGAAGGAGCAGAAAAGGTTGATGTCCAGGAAACTAGGATTAGATGTGGAGGCAGGGAAGAGGTGAATGGAGGGACTAAGAGAGACAAGAAATTCAGTTCTTTCAGGTCTCAGGAGTTTCTGGGCACCTCTCTAGGCCCTAGGCTAATGTTGGATGGTTTTGTATTGGACTGAACATTGATAAAATAACATCAAATAATTGCTCACTAGGCAATCCATAGCCCTCTCCTGGTTTATGTGGCAAAAAATTCACTAAACTTAAAATTCATTTATCATTTCAACATCCTGGCAGGCTTGCAATAATTATTACATTCTAAGTTCTTCCCACTTCCATCGCCTGGTCTGGCATAAAACACAGACTACTGAGGTTGTTTTCCTTGCTTTCTCTTTTGAGAAATGAAGGAAGGGATGGTGACAAATTCATAAGGATAGCCAACGGCCCTTTGACCCATTGCAATTAGGAGGGCTGAATAGATCTTAGGTGGTGTGATGACTGTTTGTCTTTCAGATGGGTTATATTTGTTAGAAGTTCCTACTTTCCCCCCATGGGGTGAATGCCTTTTGAATTACTGTTTGCAATTCCCTGCAAGGAACTGGAGCTCCCACTCTGTCCTCCCTTCATACGTATATTGGAGAAGAAAATGAAATAGGGCCTTGAAAGCTCTAAAATCCCTCTAATTTAAAAGGTTGCTGATCCTGGGATCAGCTGGACGTAATGTGCCTTGTTTGGTAAGCTTGAGGTCTCTGCCGGAGCATCCATCCCATTGGCTGC